>NW_013564644.1:7500-49117 GCF_000499605.1 Eimeria maxima | reverse complement strand
TATATATATATATATATATATGAATAAATAATTTGTGTATATATAGTACGTTTACAGCATAAAAGTATTTAGGATATATCAACAGTATGTTATATATCATATAAATCGTATGTTCTTGTGCATGTTTATTATAACGCATAAGCTGTGTTTATGAGGTGCGCTACAAAATGTACACACAGCTAGCATACATACGGTACGCGTACGCATACACATTTGTGTGTTTGCTGCTACTGCTGCTGCTGCAGGAGAGAAGCGCGGCAGCCGACGCGACGGCACTACTTGGATGGAGCGTTGGGGTTGTGGGGCGGGAGGAGAAGACAGATGGGTGGACAAGAGCTGGGAGGAGAAGGAGAATGGAGGAGAAGTGCTGCTGCGGTGGGGCAGCAGCAGCGGCAGCAGCAAGGAGCAGCAAAAAGAATGGGAGCAGCAATGGTGGGAAAAAGAACATTGGAATGGAGGCAGCAAATTTGTTGAAAAAATAGAAAAAAACAGCAATGGAGATCGACATACACTCAAAGAAGGCAACGAATGGAAACGAACGTCCGCTATTCTCACAGATACTAAGCCCTAAACCCTAAACCCGAAACACCCCATTTTAAGCCTAGCAAACGTTCCCAACACCCTCGAAACCCTTAGCGCTATAACCCTAGTAACGGAGGCAGCACACACTAGCGTTATAGATAAACCCTAAACCCTAAACTACCACCATACTGGACGCCGCTTTTTTGTTAATCCCCTAATCAGAGTCCACGCGGGAGCCAGGGACATAAGTGGCAGGGGACATGAATGGCAGGAGACGCAGAGACAGTCTGTGTCCTAGATAAACTACAAGAAGAAAAAACAAACTACAGAGGGAGGCAAACATCTCCGCCGGCGGCGTGAAGGGAGAGTGGCGCAGGAGACAACAGGGAGGAGACTTGGGTAGCAGAGCTTTCCCCAGAGCTCTAAAGAGTTACATAGGGTTTAGGGTTTAAGGTTTAGGATTTCCAGTGTGTTTGTTGCATTCCTCAGAGAGCACAGCGACAGAGAGGTTACTTCTTGGTTTGAAGAAAGATTTGGAAATCACCAAGAGACGCAATGGGCAGTTAAAAAAGGAGGAGATCAGAATGGAGAATGGACAGAAAAATGGACAGAAAAACCCTCCGAAAAATCCGCCGAAAAATCCGGATGGAACAAGTAAACCCTAAACCCTGGACCGCATCGTATATGTATTGGATTGAGGCTCTTCAACCGAAACCACCAAGCAAAAATTAGTTTTCAGCACACTTTAAACCATAAGTCACTGAAAACCCTGGTGCCGATAAACTGCACACCCTACATGTCCAAAAAACCTGAACGCCTCAACGTTAAACCCTTTATATGTGTGTGGTGCATTCTAAGGCATTTTGTGCTTTCTTTGCTGTTGGGAAGAAATTGCTGCCGCTGTTACGTAAAGTTACTCGGCCTCTTCTCCCGGAGGCCGAGGGTCTAGGGTTTTAAGATTTATGGTTTTGGGTTTGTGCAGGCAAGGAGATACATGGGAGGAGCGGTGGCGAGAGAAATTTGACGGTGACACCAAGACAGAAACGTGGGCAGAGAAGAAGGGAAGCAACGCAACGGTGTGTATTTTGAGGGTGTGCTTGTTCTCTGTTGTTTAGGGTTGACGGGCTGCCACTTGTTTTTCGTTTTTTGCTGTGTTTTGTTCGGTGGTGTTTTGGCCGTACGATTCCTCTGGGGTTTACCTGTGAATGTTAGTCTTTAGGGTTGGGGGTTTTGGTGTCACGCCATTTTGTTTTTGTAAAGCTCTATCCTCAGGAGTGCGAGTCGGGAAGTTCCGCGAGGAAGGTTTTGAGTGCAGTAGGGTTTACGGTTTAGCGTTTATGCGCAGGGTGAGAGTTGGATGGAGACATGGGAAGAGCGTTGGGGTTGGAAAACGGCCCACAAAGAGGCACGGGATGCATGCGGCAACAGGAGAGTTGAGCGTTGGGGGGAACAATTCTTTGATGACGGCAGTGGGCAGAAATGGGCGCAACACTGGCAAGAAGAAAACCCGCAAAATAACCCGCATCAAGGGGACTCCCAAGGGCCTATTCGCAGCAGCGGAAAGAGCTGGGGGGATAGATGGGGGCCCAATGGCGTCGGGGGGCATAGGTGGGGTGAAGAATGGGGAGAAGGAGGATGCAGAAAATGGGCACATGATACACCAGGGAGGCCTGAAGGCTGTTAATAAGCCAAGGTCAGCAACTACGAATACCGTTATTGCATGCAAGTATGGATGCATGCATGCAGGGTCTGTGCGGAACAGCAGCAAAATATTGCTGCAGACACCGAATGGGTTTAGCTTGATTCGTGGTTCATGGGAAAAGTGCGGGGCCCCTCGTAGGGTCTGCAGCAGCAGAAGGGGTGTGCAGTAGACATCCTTCACCCCTCGTCCCCTTTTATTCTCTCCTAAATGTTTTATGCTGCTTGCTCCTTCATTGCAGTCGAAGAAGGCTGCTTTGGGAGCTTGATGCATCCACAGTGGATTATGTATTGCTTTGTCTGGGCCTGTGAAGTGCTTCAGGTGTATATGCAGCTCATGGGGTAATTAACGTGTTTCATGTGTATGTGCAGCTCGCGTCTCCTTTGTAGTTAACTTGTTTCAGGTGTATGCGCAGCGCTTGTTTCCGTGTAATTGACGCGCTTCAGGTGTATCTGCAGCTCGCTCTTCACAGGGAAGGAACACGCTGTGGGTGTATATACAACTTATGTTGCACTTGTAGTTAATCTCTTTCGGGCGTATGTATGTACAGCGCCTGCTCACCCTTGCTCATGCATGCGGTGTACTTCCGCCACACGAACGCGGTGTGAGGGTTTTATGTCCCTTTTTCTTTTTTTTAAAGACAAGGGGCAGACAGGATAAATTGTGCTCGATTCAGGGTATTATGCAGTATTTATATACGATGCATGTACCTAGGTGTACATAAAATGCACGCAAGACGTGGCTGAATAGACAGGTGAATACAGAGGCATAGATGCAGATATATTAGAATATAATTCCCAGTACGCACGCTGATATATAAGTTGTAGATACTGTTCCATGCATGCACTCTTCCTAACCCTTAGGATAGAAGGTGCATGAATGCATTGTTCTTGACGCTGAGAATAGGTGGTGCATGCAGCCCTCTTTGCTCTTACCAGCGACAGAAGACCCTATAGGCAGACTATTTGCGGGAGAGTGCAGCGCTGGACAGGAACATATATTCAAAAGCCGCTTTTTCTTGGTTGTTGAGGTGAATAAATGGTTGCCACTGAGCCGATGCATGTAGCATAAACAGGATCTGATGTTTGTCGTTGTGCTGTGCATACGGCCGAGTGTAGAGAGAAATATTAAATAAGACGGGACGTGGATGGAAGGTGGCAGGCTATGGCTCCCCCGAGGGTGCACGCACTAAAGAGTACCGCAAAGAAAAGAAACAACAGAAGTCCATATGCTGCTTATCTGGTATCCGCAGCTGTTGCTGTTGCTGCTTTGGGTCTTCTTCTCTAGTGCAATGCATTTGTTCATCTGCAGTTCTGTTGCTGCTGCTGCTGCATGAAGACTATGCTGCTCAACAGCAATATGAGGCCTGCTGCTCAGTAACAATATATGAAGACATCACGTTGTAGTGATGCGGGAGCAACTTCTTTTGTTCATGAGACAACTGCTTCTATGTCCCTGCAGCTTGTTGTCTTGTACTTATACAGCGTTGAGGAGATATCTACTGCACAGATATGGATAAGAGAAACAAACATATGCAGCTTGTGGAGAATGGGGAGGAAAACAAAATGCCGTGCACACCAGCATCTACTGGTGGTCTATTTGATGCTATTAGAAATGGAGTTCACGTGTTCGACGACTTTCTGCAGCATGGGCGAGCAGCTAGCCGTCAATACGGTGTCTAGACACTATAAAATAAGCTAAAGTATGATTAAAACTTCACCAAAATCGCAGAGAGGATTAACTTGAGGGCAGCTTTCTCATCATCCCAAAGCCTGAGTGTGTGTGCTGTGCATGAGAGGACAGCAACTTGCGTGCTGAAGAGGAACCAACGACCAAATATATAGAATGAAATATGTAGAGTGCTTGTATTTAGGCAATTTAATATTTATTTTTGAAGTGGAGTAATCCAAAAGGAATCCATAGCATCCATTAATGAAATTATACCTACACACACGCAAGAACTGCATGAGGGCGGGGCTGCAGGCGTTTGATGACAGCTCAGCACGGTACAGCACGCCTGCGCGAATCGGAGGAAAGTTCTACTAAAATTGTATTTTTATATGTGTTTATGTTAAGTTTTCTCGGAGAAATTCCCTTATTATGGCCTCTGCATCCACAGCATGAGTGCTAGCGGCTTATGCAGCGGTGGCTCCTCTGCATGCACCACCCCCCTCTAAACTGCTTAAAGCAAACGAAAGTGAAACTTCCCAATTCTTTTTTGCTGCAGAAACTGCAGATAATTTGAGGTGTACGCACACCTCACCCAACGCGCAATCACCACGCTTTGGCCGGCGGACAGCTTATCCTCTTTCCTTAGTTCGTATTTTCGGCACCCCGGTCAATTGAAATATTGTTATATTCCCCTTGCTTATTCTGCACAAATAGTCAACGATGTCGGACGGCCAGTACTCGTTCAGCCTCACGACCTTCTCGCCTAGCGGAAAGCTGGTGCAGATTGAGTATGCGTTGAACCGCGTGCAGCAAGGCGCCCCTGCTTTGGGCATCAAAGCGAAGAACGGAGTGGTCCTAGCAGCAGAAAAGAAGCTCCCAACTCCTCTCCTTGAACCTCATACCATCAGCAAAGTTGATACCTTCACCCCCTCCGTCGGCTGCGTCTTCGCAGGAATGCCGGCGGACTTCAGGGTGGTCCTCAAGAAGGGCAGAAAGGAAGTGAGAATATGGAGAAACCGAACAGAAATGACCAGAACAGAATTATTTACTGCACATACACCACATGCAGCACGTATAAACCCAGTACACCAAACCCAATGAGATAAATGAACTCACAGCATAGAATCCTACAAGGCGGTTCTAATCAAGAAAAAGAGCAAGTGTACATGCGGCAGGAGATGCAGTTGCATGCAGATTGTGTAGAGTGAACTTGCATGAAACAAAGCAGCGAGTCTCTGGTGACTGTAAAATATGTAAATGCTTGAAAGGGAGAAACAGAAGCAGCAAAAAAGATATAGACAATGCAACAAAGACAGCAGCAGCGACAAGAAGCAGCGGAAAGAGATAACAGACAAGGAAGCATATTTTAGGCTGAATTTGTTGCGAAAGCTGAAGAAGTGTAGGCAGCACCGCTGTTTAAATCACCGTGAAGCCAGCTGTATTCTTGTTTGTTGCTGCAGGCTGCTGCATACGAACTTTATTACAAAACCCCGATGCCTACAAACCAGCTAGTGCAGGGAGTCGCCTCAGTTATGCAGGAGTACACTCAAAGTGGGGGTGTGCGACCATTTGGCATTTCGTTGCTGGTGGCAGGGTAAGCTTTCGCTGCTGCTGCTTTTGCAGTTCCTTATCAGCGCCTAGCTAGCTGGGCGTGTTATCCAAGCGAGCTAGCCATGCATGAATGCAGTGTAGCAGGCTAGCTTGGCATGCATACAGGCATGCAGGCATGAATTAAAACATATGTATGTTTGTGCGGTTTGATTAGATACGACGACTTCGGGCCTCAGCTGTACCAGGTAGACCCCAGCGGCGCGTACTTTGGATGGAAGGCGTCAGCAATTGGCCGCGATATGCAAAACGCAAAGACTTTCCTGGAGAAGAGGTGGGTGGGGGGAATAAAAGATTGAATTGGTGAATGCATGCGAATGGTGATTTGTTTAGAAACACACTAGAAGAACTTTAGAAATATATGCACGATTAACATGTTCTTCACAACGGTGTAAAGGTAGAGAAAAAATGGAATCTGTCGGGTTTTGTGTCGGTCAGTCTGTTGCTAGACTTCAGTGCTTTCCATGCTAAATGTCTGTTGTTAGTACATCGCTGTGAAATAAAACTGGAGCGTGACGATGCTTGCATCGCCCTTTGCTCTCATTTAAAGAGAATACTTCGCCTCTGCGTTTTCATGGGATAGATTGGGGAGCATGAGGGAGCAATTTCTTGTTTGTGGGTTGTGGGTTGGTGTATGCTTTCACCTGCAGATACACCTCAGATATAGAACTCGAAGACGCAATTCACACCGCCATTTTAACTCTACGTGAGGGATTTGAGGGGGCGCTGACAGAGAAGTCAATTGAAATCGGAGTTATAGGGGAAGATCGCAAGTTTAGAGTGCTGACTCCAGCAGAGATAAAAGACTACTTAAGCGAAGTGGAGGTCGGCACTGCCTAAATCAACAGTGTTTTCGGGTGTATGTTCACTTGTAAACAACTGTAAATAATTTATATTACTGGTCAGGGTCAGTCAAAGCCCGATTTGTGCGTTTATCTGCATTAGCAAATAAACCTCTTCTACGGCTCCTCTTCTACTTGGACTTTCCGCTCAAATTCTGCAGAGAAAACCCCAAGGGCAATTGCCTTATGGTGAATTACACCAACTGAAATATGCAGCTTATGCGCTTCGTGCACAAAAGGAAGCTGACGATACGAGGCGGTTTAACGCAGATTAGCAGTGACAGATAGAGTAGACACAGCACACAGTAAACAGTAATGGCGTGAAGCTAACAGGGGTAGAGGCGCTGATAGACAAATATACCTCTTGTTTGAGCTGCATTACGAGAAAGTGCAACTGTTGTTGTGTACGAAACTATATTGAGCAGCGGTCGTACGAGATAGTTTAAAGAACAGCCGAAGTGGCATCTAGGGATGCGTGTCAGTGTTGCAGTGTGCCCGCATGAAGTGTATGTTTCCCCCATCTGAGGTTTGGAAGTTGGAGCGTGGCTCGTGCATGCAACAAACCCAAGAACCATGGAGACGAACAGTTTATACAGTTGCTACGTCCTCGTCCTCCGTAGCGAACACAGTGGCAGTGAAAGCATCATATAGCTATACTGATAAAGTGACGGCTAGCCACAGCTAGGTGAGAAGAGAGCGAAGCAACTAGCCTGATTAAGTAGTTGTATGAACCTGTCGCGCCCACCGAACGTTACTAATGCATTAATTATCTTTGTAGTTGTGTTTACGGGTGGCGATTAGAACCTGCTGCCTGCTTGCTTAAAGGTGCGACTTGTCCCATGTCGCCCGTTCTGGTCTTCTGAGGCTTCCGCTCTCTAGCGGTCAGCTGGCTAGTCCGGCCATTGCACGGCACGTCCAAAGAGCCGCCTCTCAAATCCAGAGAGCTCATTATTCACCCGAAGGATTCGGCGCTCCATTGCTATAGTAAACTGCCGCCACTGGCTGCCTTACAACTGCCTAGCTCAGGAGTTTAGTTATGGAGGATCTAACAGAATTGCCGGGTTTGTAGACTCCTCTGACATAGCTAGATGCCGCATACACACAAAGATCATAGTAGTCAAGTTGTGCGCATGCGGCATCTACTGGTCAAGTTGTAGTAAAGCACATGCACCCAGTCCGGAGATACCATGCTAAACACCGCACAAGTCGGTCATAGTGGTCAAATTGTGCCAACTTGTGCGGTGTGTAGCATGGTATCTTCGGACTGGGTGCATGTGCTCTACTGGGTAGCAGGCTGGCTACTGAAAGCGAACTTAGTCTCGTTTGCAGTTGTTTTTACCATTAGTTCAAGCATATGAAGGGGTTTGGAGTTGCTTCACTATTATGGTATTCATTATGGTACCTTGAAGTGCTGTTGCAGGAAGGGTTACTGGAACTCTTGACGGCTGGGTCTTCTTTGCACCAGCCCCAAGCCCCGGGGCTGCTGTGACCAGGATGCCTGGAAAATCTCAAGGCAAGGAAACTAACACCATGGCCCAGATGCAAAGCTAATGGGGGCAAGTGGCAGTAGCACCTGCAGATCCTCCTCGAGTTACCTTGTACTAATTTTCAGGAGTTGCCACCATGCTAGCAAACAGGCTGAGAAGTTGTCGGAGATCGGAAGCTACTGTGCAACTTTCTTCTTTACTCATTTGAGCAGACTGGGCGGCGACACTTGGCCGACGGTAGACAGGACACCATAATAAAAAAAACGTATGGGGGAAGCATGCCAACGTGACTCAGAAGGTGGTCACATTAAATGGCATGGGCCTCCTACGTTCGCCCATTCCACCATGGAATAATCGTAGGCATGCAGTGGGTGACTAAATGGAAGGTGCGCCAACGGTTTCTCGAGGCCGTTGGCAATTTGGCGCTTTATGCAGCGCGAAGGAATCAACGCTCCCTACACACTTTGCAGCCTGTAATGTAGGAATACTGCAGTGAGCTGCCCAGAAAAAGGGCGAGGAAACTTAAAAGCAATGCATCGGGATCGCCGCAAACAATGGAGGGCTCCTGTTCCTCCATTGTGTTCTTGTGAAGATATCGGTTCTAATGGCTGCCATACATTCAACAGCGCAGTAACAAAGAAAGTGGGAATAAGTCGAGCAAGTGTAGCATGCCGATCTCTCGCTGGGAGCCCGATGAACCTCGTCGAACTTACTCGTGCAGCATCATCAAGCTTTATTCCGCGATACAAAATGCCTCCCAATCGCGATAGGGAAGTCGACCTGTAAGACGATAAACTGCTGAAAGAGGGCAAACTTTTATACGTCAAACGGCAAACTGAGACAAAATCCGGTGATTTCGAGCAAACACGGAAGCCAGTAAATCTGCACCGGCATATAGCTATAAGATTGAATATATACTAAAGCACTTGGAGCGTCAATCGGCCATTCGTCAATCGACTTCTCTGAAGCGTTTCTTCCTGTCCCTTCACATCCAAAGGAGAAACAGAGACAATCGCCCGCAAACTTGAGCACTCGCGTGCGCACTGAACACGTAAATAGATCTGCCGAAATGTAAGGGTAGCTTGGTGAGAACATCTTGGGGTCGCTAGATATCAGGTGGATGGTTACATACATAGACGATGGGCTTGTATTCAGGGCGAACGAGGTTGGACACGTGAAGCGCCTTCGGCGTTTGCTACAAACTACTACGCGTAGAATGGGGATAGGCAAAAATAAAATACTATTCGCGTGCTACGCAGGAAGTAGGTCTCCTAGGGTCGCTGCTCCTCGCAGCAAAAGTTTAACTATATCCGGTGAAAGTAGAAGCTATTCGGAGGTGGCATCTCCTTCTGCACACTACGAGGGGCGTCCAGAAGTTCTTCAGTCTCGCGTTGCAGAATTAAGAATTCTCCACCCATTCTTCCCCGCAAAAAGGGAAAGAGACCGGAGGCCCATCGGGGGAGGACAGAAGTATTCAGTAAACTAGAATGACCTTTACATTATCTGGTGTGAAGTAGAATTGTCAGCAGTACTTTCGTAGCAAGTATTCAGAGGGTTAACCGGATTGTCAATCCGTAATGCTCCAGCAGGAGAACCGTCGAGGATCCACTGAGATGCATGCAACCCCCCACCCAGGTATACTTCGGATCCACAGCTGACACCACTAGCTTTTTTTCACGCTTTGTCGGCTGGGCTTCTTTTTGTGGACTGGCCAAACCCTCAAGTCATTACCCCCCTGTTGCTGCTGGTGCCCGGCGGTTGTCTGCATGCGAACTGCTTGGAATACCCGAATTTTTGGCCCATTGCCCCTTAAATTGATTCTTTTTTTGCCACTGATCACCACAGGTGCTGTAAGACGCATGCCTTTAGCATCAGCAGCACCACCGACAGGGGCCGCCGTTCCTTCGCGCTTTTCCTGCTTCTACCCTCTTCTCCGGTGCTCCGGTCCATTGCCCCACTCCGGTCCATTGCCCCCATCCCAACCTCCATCAACTGCCTCGATGTACTTAGATCTATTGAAGCTTTAAGTTTGCGAGGAATTGTGATGCTTGGACACAAAGTAAGGGTGAAATAATGCACAGTCTGCCCGTCGTAGGTGGATGCGCTCCATGGAGAGGAGGTTGGCTTATGACGGTCACGGTGTCTAAAGAATTGTCTACGGCAAACGTGCGTGACTCAAAGGGGCTTGGATATGGTTTCATGAGGAGCTGCGTAGTAGCGCGAGCTGCATTAAAACGTAATTCAACTTACATTAAGCCACTTGTGTTCCACGACAGCCTCATGCCCGCGTGTCGCTCTGTTGAAGAAGCCTCGAAGCTGAATGGACGGTCAACCCGCTATGAAGAACTGTAATTTCAAGTATTTTAACTCCGAGGCAGCTCGCGTCGGCCCCCCGCTATGGTTGAGGAGTCGGGATACGGGGTGTGGGGATGGGGGGTTATGGCGTCCGTGCAGCATGTGCATCTAATGGCATAAATAGAGAGTAGGCGTTTTTCTAGTGTTTTTTTAAATGGGAAAGGTGAAGAAAACAGGGTAAATTATATCGCTCCGTGTCCCACCAACCCCATGGAGGTGTCAAATGTACACCGCACAGAGAAGAGGGCTCAGCGGCCGTTGCTGCATGCGGGGCGGCCCTGTCTGGGCTTCGTGAATCTGTTCGTTCTGCCTGTAAATATAGTTGATTAGCAGCAGAATAAATTGAATTTAAACCGCTGCGAAACGACGTTTGCCCTTCTTGCTTCTTCCCTGGCGCAGGAGGCAGCAGCAACCGCAGCCACGGCAGCAGTAGCACCTCCTCCACAGACACCTCCCCTGTTCAAAATGGCGGCTCTCGAGCAAAACCCCGCCGACGAATTGGTCGATTATGAGGAAGACGAGCAGCAAAACGACACAAAGGTAAAAGGAGATTCTCAAACACAACACCTGCTGCGGGCCCCCATCGCGCGCACGCGACCTCTTGCCTGTTCCCCCACGTGGCCTCTTTCTTCCTCTTTCGCCGCTTTTTAATATCTTCAAATATATATATATTCCAATTCTACCTAGATTTTCAGCTTCTGGTCCTCTCTGAGCTGCAAACTGCATACGGGGGGAGTCATGGGGGCGCCAAGCAGTGCCCGGCGTCCGCAGCGGGAGTAGTGGTTTTTTTGGCATATTTCCGTCGCTAATTTGGCTTCTTTGCAAATCCAATGGCGAAAGGCCTGGAGGAGATCGTGACAAGAATCCACGGACGCTGGAGGAGCTCTGTGTATATGTGCCTATTCATATGTGCATGGGCATTGTATCTAGACGTCTATATACAAATCCATATGTATGTGCATATGAGGTAGATGCAGTATTGAGAACCAGGTGCATAGGAGGCGCCTATGAGGGGGTGTACAAGGGGTGTACAGATACCGCCTCAAGGCAGCCTTGGATGTTTTCGGGGGTATGAAATTTATCCATTGTAATGGTGGCTGATTGCAGTGTGTGTTTGCCTTTATTTCGTTTGCATGTGCTGCGGGGCTGGGTGTTTCATCCGTTTTTTGTGACACCTGCCCCCTTTACACCAAGAGAGGCGATTCATCAGGATCTAGGGTCTAGGGTTTAGGGTTTGCATGCAGGAGAAGGGTGTGGGCGAGGAAGCAGTAGGTCGAGGCAACTACGTCTCCATCCACGCCAGCGGCTTCCGCGATTTTTTCCTCAAGCCAGAGCTCCTCAGGGCCATAGGAGACGCAGGTATGCAGACATAGCTGCTAGTTGACGCAGCTATTAACGTACTGCATTGCTAGTGAGCAAGCAGGACAATTAGTACCAGTGCATGCACTGGAAGGCCACGAGCTCATTTTGTTGTGCACATGGCATTTTGCTTGCTGTGCAGTTTTCGCTGCCAGGTGTACAGATGGTTGTGCGTATGGCGATGCACACAGATTGATGCCTTTGTAGCTGTTGATGCGCCTGTCCCATTAGAAGTTTTCCCCAGTTGATGTGTAGGATTTAGTGCATATTTTCCGTTTTGCGAAGTTTGTACTTGCCTGTTTATTTGTGTTTGTGGTGTTTCTCGGTATTCTCTAGTTGGTTGATGTTTATTTGTGTGTGTATTCAAATGCTTCTTGTGTGTGTCTGTTGAGTGGGTGTTTCTCCGCGTGGATTTTGCGTGTTGATTCTGTGGTCGTTGAGTCACGGTAGTCTTGCATTGTTTTTTTGGAATTTGTTTGCTTAGTTGTGTGTGATTTCCTCTTGCAGGTTTCGAGCATCCCTCTGAAGTGCAGCATGAGACGATCCCCCACGCAATTACCGGCGTAGACATTTTATGTCAGGCGAAGAGTGGTATGGGAAAGACAGCGGTTTTCGTGTTGTCGATATTGCAGCAGCTCAACGTCGACTCAGCAGCAGCAGCAGGCGCGGGGGCGGCTACCAAGCGCGCCGGTGGCGGCGACGCCGCAGAGGGAACTTCTGCCACTGCAGCAACATCAGCAGCAGACAGCAGTGCTGTGCCTGGAGTCATGTGTCTGGGGCTGGCCCACACACGCGAGCTGGCGTTTCAGATTAAGAACGAGTTTGAGCGTTTCAGCAAGTACCTGAAGCACGTCAAATGTGAAGTCGTCTATGGTGGCGTGCCCATTCAGAAGAACATCGAACTGCTCGCAGACCCCAAACGCGTCCCGTCCATCCTCATCGGCACCCCAGGCAGAGTCCTTGCACTACTCAAGGGCAAGCATCTCGACCCCAGCAAGATTGCTCACTTTGTCCTAGACGAATGCGACAAGTGCCTCGAGAAGCTCGACATGCGCAAAGACGTACAGTCCATCTTTGTCTCTACACCCAAGAAAAAGTCAGCCGATGACCTTCCTTCAGTGCTGTGTTCTGCCGATTTGAATTGGGAAACTCGTGAACAGATACTAAGCTTCTGTCCTGGGTTCTTAAGGTGTATGTTGCGCGCGTTTGCTACTCGAATCAAACCCATTCGGGCTTCTAGGTCGGCTGGGCTGCTGCACGGGCAACTGCTGCTGGAGCTGCAGCAGCAACTGGTGTTGCACTTGGTGGTGATGATGTTGCTGCTGCTGCGTCTGACAGACAAGTCATGTTCTTCTCGGCCACGATGGGGCGGGAGATGCGGGCAGTTTGCAAGCGCTTTATGCAAAACCCGGTGGAGGTCTTCATCGACGACGAGAGCAAGCTGACCTTGCACGGCTTGCTGCAGTACTACGTGAAGTTGGCAGAGGCAGACAAGAACCGCAGGCTGAACGATTTGCTGGATTCTCTCGAGTTTAACCAGGTCATCATCTTCGTGAAGTCTGTATCAAGAGCCCAGGCCCTCAACAAACTCCTCACCGAGTGCAACTTCCCATCCATCGCCATTCACGCCGGCCTTGACCAGGAGGAAAGGTGACTTAGAATACTCCGATGGAAGCGTGGCTTCAAGCAGAGGAACAACGATGCCAAAAGCTGCCTGTCCTTCAGTTTTTCTCTTTCTTCTTCGTTCTCATGAATCGGCGAGGTTTCTCTCGCGGCTGTTGCGCTGGTGCTCAGGATCAACCGTTATCAGCAGTTCAAGAACTTCGAAAAGCGCATTATGGTCGCCACCGACCTCTTCGGGCGCGGAATCGATATTGAACGTGTCAACATCGTCGTCAACTACGATATGCCGGAGAGCAGCGACTCTTACCTACACAGGTAGGCAGGCTTGACATGGATGGTTGCATACCCACGAACGTGCGATCTGTTCTATGGACACCAGCTGCGTGCATCCCGACGCACCGATGGAATTTTGTTGACGAATGTGAGAGACAGTGCTCGTCTGGTTGTATATGTTTTGGCTTTTTTCAGGGTCGGCCGTGCTGGCCGCTTTGGAACAAAAGGGTTGGCTGTGACCTTCGTGGCTAGTCAGGAGGACACGAACGTGTTGAACGATGTGCAGACGCGTTTTGAAGTTCACATCCCAGAGATGCCTGCAACAATTGACGCTTCTCAGTACATCAACCAGTAAAGAGAAGATAACAGCTGCTGCACAGCGTTGAGTTCTATGTGCAGTCGTGATGGGGGGAGGAGAACTTCTTTGCTAGGCGGCGGTGCCCTTGACCTATTCTTACAATTGATTGACGGGCACTGCAGCGTTTGACGCGAGCCGTTTTGATGTAGACAAACTCATCGCGCTCGCTCCGCCTTGCTGAAAACCGAAGGATTGCTGCTGTCCACGAGTGTGACCACTTGTTTTGGTTGCTATGACCGAGCCGGCGGCTGAGAATTATGCCGCTGAGGCGACAGCAGAGTTGGCAGTTGGGGCAGTGGGAAGTCAAGGGGCAGTTCAAGACAAGAGCCTTTGAAACCTCTTCTCGATCTCGTGTTGTTTACGTCCGTATTCTGCAGTTGTTAGAGTATTGTGCTCTCTTGCAATACAGACGGATACATGCATCCATTCCTCCGCATAAAACAGATGGGGCGGCCTAGGCCGTGAGTCTTGGTCTGTCCGTCGGGGGAAGGCTTCTGGCGAGAATTTGAGTGTCACAAAACAAAGGTTGAATTACGCTTTAATTGTACTTCGGCCACTCTACCGGAGCGGGAGCGTAGCGAGCAAACTGGGCTGCATTATGAGGCATTAGTCGCTGTTTTTTATTCGTAGAGCAGTATGCCGACAATCTGTAGATAACATAGACCTTGCAACTGCAATGGGGATGTTGCTAGGCATAGCCTTCGGATCCGATGCACAGTAGCAGTGTCTGCAGTGATCTATTGTCAGAACTCACTTAATTCACTAAGTGTTTATTTCAAAAGGATGTCTAAACCTTATATTAAGGGTTTCTGTAGGCGATTTCAAGAAGGGGAGTGGAAGGGGTGCGCCGAGCAGGGGGGAGTGGGTTTGTACGGGGTGTTGAATTTGTAGGCCAACTTTATACTGAATTTTAGCTTTTTTAATATTTAAATGAATTGTGTTTTTAATTTAAGCGTATCAAATTACATGTAAAGCTATCTCAAGTTCTCCGGGGCCTCGTAGAGGACCTGGGCTGGGCTGGTGGGCGGAGAGGTCTGTGGGCGGCCGGCCGCTGACTGTAACTGCGAAATTGGGCGTAATATTCAACAATTGTGATTTAAGAAGGAAATCAAAGTTCATTTCTTTTTTGAAGACAGAAAACCCATCGAGAGAAACTCCCAAAGGATCAAAGAGGCGTATTCAATAACCCAGCGCAGTCGCGGCACTGCGGACTGCCGTTTCCTTGCAGGTTTGCGACCCCGTCTAAGTTAATTCAGGCGAAGTCTTCTGTTCTAAACACAGGAAATCCCATCATTATCTTCTGATTGGTGTTATTAGCAGGACGTACGCAGCAGGCTAGCACTTATCCTAAGGCGCGATACCCCCGCAGCTACAACAGCAGCATCAGTAGCAGCAACAGCAGCAGCAACAGCAGAGGCTGTGTCTTCTCCGCCTTGGTCTGTCTTGACTTTGTGCTCTACCCAGCTGGCAGGCACGGGTTCAGCTGTCTTCTCAGGTCGTAAAGGGTCTGTTGGCGCGGCACTTACTGCTGGCTGCACAGGGCCCCGTGTCTTTCTGTACGGCTTGGGGCTGAGGGGCACGAAAGCGTTTAAACGACCCCTTTTTTTGCGTCTTTTGCATAATCCTCCAGTACCCTACTGCG
Source organism: Eimeria maxima (assembly GCF_000499605.1). NCBI lineage: Eukaryota > Apicomplexa > Conoidasida > Eucoccidiorida > Eimeriidae > Eimeria > Eimeria maxima. The sequence goes on along the minus strand of NW_013564644.1, from coordinate 33,678 downwards.
TCCTGCATACAGCTACAGCTGCAGCAGTCCCCAGCTGTGCGCACAACCTGCAGCAGACGTGTTCCCAAGGAAGATAAAATGGTGCAAGGGAAAGACGCAATGCCCGGCCAAGCCTCGACTCAGAACGATACACCAGAACAGATGAAAAAAGTGAATCTCGGTTTTACCCGTAAACAGGCCTTGCTATCGTGACATGAAATGCTGGGACCCATGCGATACTCGTGCAGTGAATATCGTTACCTCCGTATCGTTTAGTTCTGCTCATTTCGTTTACTTTTTCACGTTTTCCGTTTGTTCAGGAGATGTGGGATGACGCCGAAGTTGAAGAGTTGGATACAAAGGTTTTCGTGGACAACGTAAGACAGCGGTGCCTGCCCGTGTATATATGGTATTTAAACATATAACATATCTACATGTAGTGCTAAATAGCTCGGGTCTAACGTAAGGAATGGATCTTTTGTTCTGCGTGTTGTTGCGGGGCAGGACACAGAAGGAGGAGACACAGGTAAAGATTGGCTGCCGTATGTCATTGCCTCCTTCTTTCTTTCTGTTGTCTTTCCTCCCCTCGGCTGCGTCGCCTTTTGCCTGTCTTTAGGTACGTGTGTTCTTCTCTTCGGAATCAAATTCCAGAAAGTTTCATATAGTACAACGTAGTACCATTTTCTGGTTTCATGTAGCCGTTCTTGTTGCATTAAGGTGACCTTGTAGGGAATGTAAAATTGAAATCCTCTCCCCACACGTCCATCATACGCACACACATATATTATGTATTTTTTACTTCAGTCACTAATAATATCGGCTAGTATGGCTAGTATGCAATAATCTACAGTACTGCAGTACTGCACTGAAAACACGCCAACATACGATCCGAATACAACGGCAGACGTGCAATAGCAGCAGCAGTTAAACAACCCAAGCAGGATATATCTGGTCTATTAGGGTTTATCGAGTGGTCTCAAATAGGGCTTTCTTGTGTGTTCGTGTTTTGCAGGGGCCCCTGCGGGGTCTAAGAGGGCCGTTTGGGCGGAGCGCGCGCTACGTATTGGTTCTCTCCTGTCTTTTGTTTACACATTGTTGCTTGCGATGCTTCTGAGTGAATATTACTATATTCCCAATAGCGGCGCAGTCCTTGGCTATGGCTTTTAAACTCGGCAGCTACACACAGAGAACATAGTTTGCTGGTGTCGGCTGTGTCGAGGCGGCTCGGGTGTACGTACATTCGTACACACCAACGCGTATGATTTCACGTTTCCTGCACCTTTAGTTTATACTTCTATACAGGAGCACCCACAGACGTTCGACGCAGCCTCACACTGCTGGACGTCCCGTGCGGGAGATGTACGCATGCTATAATATATCGCATGCAGATGTTCACTACATCTACGTTTATATTGCATGTACGTGCATATTACATCTAAATGCCTATTACTTAGTGTATATTGCATGCTCATGCACTTTGATTTATTCACCTTTGGAGCCCACTACCCATTTGCGCGGTTGTGGTAGCGGGCAGGGTGGGAGAGGAGGACCAGTTTGGTTCCTCTTTGGGCTTGTCTTTTGTTTGAGAATCAAATGATGCAATTAGCAAATGGTAAAACCATACAATTATCAACAATACACTCGAGAGACGCCCGTCGTCTGTCTTTGCAGCACGCACAGTAGCTGCAGGCGTTCAGCACGGCTAGACAAACCCAACAACAGAAAAATAAGGAAAACAACAAAGCACGGAGGCAAGTTCCGTCTTGCTTGCGTTGGGAGAGGACCTTCCTCCGTGAATGGCTGCCCCTCGTTGACGGCGGTTTTTGCACCATCGATTATTATCTAAATGCATTAAGAGTGGTTATTGCTTCAGTATGTGCACACTTCATTACGTACACTTCATAGCACCACAACACAGCAGCTACAGCTCCAGATGACGGCTCATGCAAGCCAATCATAGCCCGCTCATCCAACAGGTTCCATCGCAATAGGGGTTATAGAACAGGGCCTTCAAGCGGCCCAACAAACAATACTAAACAATACCAGAGAAGGCCCGCCATAGTTAAGGACTCGGTGTACAGACTGCTCGGCGAGGCTAAGAGGCCACAGCACGGAATCACCTGCTGCTGCGGGGGCGGCTATTGCATATCTTAGGCAACTGGGTTTGACGGTTTGTCTAGCTGTGGAGCCCCTCTAGAAGCAAATCGAGTTTGTGCTCAACTCGACTAAGCTGCTGTGACAGTCGCTTTTGTTCCTCTTCAACGGTAGAAAGACGCGCCTCCAGCTTTGAGCCTGCGTCGTGAGAGAAATGAAGCAACAAGAATAATAGTTGGTTGGAATAAACAGGAAGTAGGGTAATTCAATTTCCGAGTACACGTCAAAGAGAACTTTTGAACCCACTGAAGCTACTGAGCATGGGGTCTTCTCGACTGTCGTTTTTGGCATTTTTGCAGGTGTATGCAGAATGAAATGCAAGAGGATTTACAGCTGTGTACCTCGATACCAAAGGATACAGAGGCATGTAGGCATGAAAATACTTCTCACGAGCAACGTCGGCCGACACGACTAATTACCGTTGTCACTGCGTGTTGAGTGCTGTGCGTTTTTGCCGCTTACCTGCTCCGCTATCGCTACGCCTTAGGGCGGCAAATCGGCTCTGCAGTTTTTCGAGTTTTCCCGGGTCAATTGAGGGGAGTTTTCTTTCGTCTTCGCTACTTCTTCCAGATGCTGAACGGAGTGCAGCGGAGACCTGCTTTATGCGCAACAAGCAGATTGAACAAACACACTCTAACAGCCAAATCAAATGGGCTAGCACACATGGTTGACGATCACACCGTTGTGGCTGACCTAGGATTCATTTGCATACGCAAAGCCCATGTACAAGACCCAACGGCTCGGGGATCTAAATCTACACTGCTGAACGGATGTGAATAAGTTGAAACGACAGAGGGAGATGGTACACGCCTGCACGTCACACTCCTACATTTAGTAACACTCAAAATTTCGTATGAATGCTTTTGTGTGCCTATTTTATAATTGGGGCGCAGTCTACTTGGAGAAATATAGCCCACTTCGTTTGTCCTCGCCACAAAGTCTAAAGTGCGAAGATTCTTCAGATTTCCGAGGGCAAAATCGGCTTCGATACGTTGACTTTCCTCCTGCAATATAGCAAAAAGACAAAGACAAGCAAAAGCGCCCCGACGAGTTCACTTCTGTTGGAGCAATCACGAAGGATGAAAAATTACCACAATGAAATTCTTAGCAGGCAAACTAGAAGATCGCGTTCAGAGGAAGTGTCAGCTGCAGCTGACCAACCCAGCAGCATCGTTGGAGAGAAAACCAATCTATACTGTATCTACTGAGCAGACGTTCTTGACGGTGTTTCAGTTCATTTTCTTGCCTTTGCAAGTTTCATTAGAGCTGGGAGTTGAGCACTACAAAAGCTCTCAAGAGTGCGGCAGCGCCATTTGCCGCCAAACTCCGAGAGACCGAAAAAGACAAGGCCTCCTTTGTCCGTTGCGACGTTGTTGTTTGCACGAAGGGACTGAAGGTCGATTGAAAACAAGGGAGGACCCATGAACCCCTCGCATATCTCTATTAAACCGCCCTCCAGCTCTGTTGAAAACAAATGCAACATGAGGCAGGCACACACCTTAACACAGCAAAACCCACAGCCCACAACACAGCACATGCCACAGCACACAACAGAGTGAAGCACACATTACCCTCTACACTACACGCACCCGTGATTGACAGGCCCGTTGTGTAGACGGCTGCAGCGAGGATGATTGAGTGACAGGTGTCGGGGACGGTCTCCAAGTCAATAGCCAGGGAGTTGGTTTTTTGATTGAGGGAAAAGCTGCCGCTGGCGTCTTCAGGGTGCTTGTAGAAGATGCAATCCACGAATGAGCATGCACTGTCAAAAAGAAGCGCAAAGATGTCTGCAAACGAAACAAGCACAGGACTGGTTACTGAGCCTTACCCCTGAAAAACAATCAAATGCAGCTACGAAGAGCCGCACCTCCCTGCTTATCCCTAGCGTCGTTGTAGGACTTCATATGCAGCACTTCAATGAGCGGCTATTCTTGAGTCATGCATGCATACACTGAGCTACACAGCGATGCATCTACCTGCTGTATTTTCCAAAACAAAAGCACTAAACCGCCAAACGCACCGATGTCTATCCCTCCTGGATAGGCGTCTTCATCGAAAGTAAGTCGGACGCATATTTTCCGAAGGGCAGACAACTGCGAGAAGGAGACTGCAGGGAACAGCATCAAGGCAAGGATACGGTACAATGAACAACAGCTGATTTGCAGAATAAGTTAAGGAAGCAAAACACCATAGGATACAGGATGCGTCTTTCTCCTACAGCTCACCGCGCCTCGATGGGGTCACCTCGTGGCCTCTGTCTCGCGCACTCGAACCGAGACGACCGTAAAATGTGTCGCTACGTGCATGAAGCGGCTCATCATCAGGAGAGGAGCTGGGTAAATACCCGCTGTATCCACTGCTAAGTCTTTGTGTAGACATGGCTACGACTGTAGCTAAACCCCAGAACGTGCAGAACGACCCGATGCCCAGGAGAGGAACAACTCCGAAGTAGGCCGAGATCTTCGACCCTTTTTTGCGGCCTTTTCAAGGATCTAAGCCTTCACCTATGCCAATCCTTAACTGGTTTGCTTCAGAAGATGCTCATCAGACCGCAAGACTGTGCTCGTCCACTGGGGACAGTGCCGAGCTCAAGAAGGAGGGAGCCAGTACTTCCTTGCATACGAAGTTGTTTCTGGTGAGCTTGTTTGACAGGGGCTTGAATATGCCTTTTGGAGGAGCAGACACGCAATAAGAAACGAATACACACGAGCCGCTCTCTCCCCTGCCCTGTTCGTCAACGGGAACCACTGCAACTAGAATGACTTCTTTTGAAGCAAGCGGTAGAGGAAGATAAGTAGAGAGAATCTTGCTTTAGTTACCACAAACATACGCACATTGCGCAGACAAGGAAGAGATGCAACTCACTCATCTAAGTAGTGGGCTACTGAATGCGCGTGCCCAGTGGACGCAGGACGCTGAGGGCTCGGCAGTTGACAGAAGCCTCGAAGCAACGACCCACATCTCCGTTTCTTCTCGTTACAATTAAAATAAAACGGACATTTACAGCTTTGTACTGTCAATGAAGATATAAACGGAGCCTTGATTATAGGACAATGAGCCACGACTCAGCTTTCAGCGTTGAGCCGGGACTCAATGTTCAGTCGTCAGCGAACGGGCTTAACACCACGTGTGACAACTCTGCGATGTGAAAGTTGTATAATAACCCATATTTGTGTACAGTGCTTTCAATAAATCATTTAATTGCCCCCTCATTGGGGAAACTGATTTATGGGGACGAATTCGCAGGTCTGCAGTTGCGGCACACGAAGGATGCCTGTCTAACATCCATTGCCACCTGATGCAAGCTGCGGTTTAATAATTAAAAATATGTTTGGTGCCAGATGGACTATTTCAGGTCATCACTGTGAATGCCACTTCATAATGCTCGTGGCAAACGTCCCGAATCTTAAGCGCAAACCGACGTGAGCTGCTAGGCGGCCTTGAACGAGGGCCCAAAAAGCAGCTGTGCTCACCTCCGGGTGTCCTGAGCACAGAAGCATAAGGGCCTGGGGTGTGTACTTAGAGGAGATCAGGCTATGGCAAGAGTCATCGACCCCAGAACAGCTGCAATACAATACAATTTTCATGTTTCAAGGAATCAGCAGGGTTCCTCCTGCTTCCAAGGGTTCTGTGCCAAGCGACTGATAGGTTGGGGGCTGGAAAGCTGAGAGGATGTCTTGCCACGAGTTGCGTCATACCCTGCTGCAACTCGTGTTGAAAGGCAATCTCAAATGCAAGCGTGCCCAAGGCCCCTGGTGATGCGTGCACCGGCACTCTGGGAAATTGTTCAAAGCCTACTTGTCCCTCGGTAGACAACACTCATGCGCGCATAAATACATGTACCAACATGCATGCCAAATACTTTTTCCCCCCAATGGCACGCGCCCGCATTTTCCTAGCCACCCACCAAGGCGTGGAGCGAGGGAGGAGCTCCAATTTTTGCTGCTACAGCAGCAAAAAGTGCGGCGGGAGCCCCTCTCTGCGTAGTTGTTGCTGCTGTCTCAATAAAACACGATTCGTCTCTTGCTACTGCCTCACTTGCTGCTGCGTCTCCTGTTGTGTATTTCCTGGTGGTCTGTCTACAATTTGCTTATCCAGGTGCTCTTAGTGCTGCTCCAGTTGCAGCTGCTGCTGCTTGTGCTGCCCCTCTTGCGAATGCTGGTACCGCTAGTAAAAGGCTACACAAGCTGCAAGCTTTTACTGTTGTTTTCACTACTGCTAAGGTTCTGGCCAACCTTAATGCACCCGTTGCTCTTGCTGCTGCTCCCGTTTCTGCTGTTCAGCACAATGAGCTGTGGCAGCTTGGTTCTTTGCCACGGGACTGGTGATCCCTTTTTCTAGGCTCTGGGTTGGGAGCCACTTTCAATAGGAACACGGAAAGCTAATACACATGCTAATAACCGCTGCAGACATTCAGCAACAGTCTGCGCATTAGTCGAGCTAGGCTCACAGGCATGGCCCAGCTCCAAAGCGCGTGGAAAGGGTGCGCCGTCGATGAGAACGCCAAGATATCCAATGAAGCGTTTTAGAAACCGCCCTTTAATGGTATGGCAACACCTCCAAGTTTGAGGGACGTCAAGGATGCACGCCAGCACGTTGACCCGAGAAAGAACAGTAATGTACGCTAGCCAACGCGTATCCAACTTTGGTTACTCGAAGTGGGCGAGTAACCAAAGTTCTAAGCGCATGTATATTAGGCTCTCATGCTCTCTGAAGTGGGCGAGTAGAGCGCATGCGAGCCTATTATACTTGGGGTGCTGTGCATTCATCTTACAATCAGGCTCTACTGCCAGCTGTGTATGGATATCGGCAGCTGGTAGTTAATTTGACTGGGTGCATTGACCCATATTCAACATCAGGTCAGACGACAGTTGCTGGATGTGCAGTTGGGAAGTAGAATAGCGTGTGGATCGGCGAATCGGTTTTAATGATGAGCTTGGTTCCTTCAAAAGGGCGGAAACCAAGCGACTAAGATCAACTTTTCTAGCTACAAAGTTGCTCATACTGCACCAGAATGCGGTTGCTAACAGCCCCATCTTGTTCCCATTAATGATTTATTTGGTAGATGTTTAGTTGTAGCTCCTGCAACTGGGTCACTTTTGAAGCCCTTTCATTCTTTTCCAGCTAAGGTAGTGGAGCTGGTAACTTCTTTATTTGATGCCTTAGCACTCCACCCAGTCAATCGTACTAGACCCTTACCGAACAGTAGCCTCGCTGCGGGGGATCGCTTTCGTAAGCGACGGTAAGAAACTTCTTAGTTCACCGTTGGAATTTTGCTCACTACACGCAGATGGTAAGTATAAACTGCAGCGCTCCATCGACGCTTTACCTTGGCTAATTTTTCTTCGTTCTGCCTTGGCCTGTTTTTCTGGCGACCCTGATCACGGCGCCGTGCAGCGATCTCCCGTAATTCGGATGTGTCCCGGGAAGGCTGACTATCCCGACTCACTATATCCATCACTACTGTTCCAGAATTTCTAATGTAGTGGGCGCCAATGGCACGTGTAGCTCTTCGGGGACATTTTGAAGTCGAACGCCGACCTCGTGAGCAGCGTGGGACTCTTCCGCTGCCCCCGCGTTGCAGCACCTGAAATACCCCCAGTAGTTCTCAAAATGCGGTGGCTTTGCTTAAAAATTTGTCTTGCTACGAAAACATAATTCGCCGGGTATGAGGCAGATAACTTGCTCAAATGCGGCGACGAGCTCAGGTTTGCCACCTCCCCTCCGAAAGGAATATCCTAGTGAATCTTCAATTCTGCGGAACGTTTACGAGACTACTACGGAATATATATAGAGAAAAATACCTCAGGCAGTTGCGAAAAACGGCATCTCTAGTAATTTACCTGTGCAGGTGTGGTCCACCACGCGCAGCTACCGCGACAAACCTTGCGGAGTAGCTGCCGCAATGAAGGCCTTGGATCTTAGCTAGGACCGTCGCGAGCTGCAACATAGTAAAATATTTAGGATGATAATCCCGATAAAGCAACTAACGTTCACTTCAATCTTGAATAATCGTGGGTACACTAGGTCAAAGCTGGGGCTGGTGTGGTGGAAAGCCGGCCGGTCACGAGCTGCAAAGCAGATGGCTACAACTAATACTGCAAGGCAAAACCATGCTAAAATTCAAACAATGCTAGTATGTTGCATTCACTCACACCAAACAATGTAGGCTTCCGTTGCCCTAAAAATGCAGTTTGCGTGGAAGCAGCATGGCCCGTACCGACCATGCTACACCAGGCCTTTGAGCCGTTGGACGTCAGACGTCTAGAGAGTACAACCGAGTCTGTAGCAATTTTCTGGAGGGTTACTTTCAAGAGAGTTGGTAACTAACTGCAACGCTCAAGCTGCCTCATATTCGATCGAGGTCTGTAACTACAACGTCGCTGGGGGCTGCTGGACTTCGGTTAACGGGTGATGCTAAATTGGCTAAAAGCTTGCCGAAACGACCTGAAGAAAAATGAATGACTTCAATTCCAAGAAGATTAGACCTAAAGACGGGACAAGCTGTTTTCTAGATGAATAACAGACGCTGAAGAGACCCGCAGCTCTATCTGCGGGGCACTGCTCTCGTGGGGGTGTGGGGGGTTGTACACAAACTCATGAGCTTGTAAATGGAGTTAAAAGCAATTTTTTCTATACTTTCGATTTCAGATGTGTACAATTGAATTCGACAGATATAAAAAGCAGAAAATATATACCTTTAATCACTTTTTTTCCATTGCATCCATAGATGCCCCGCGCAACGTGTACAGCCAAGCCGACGTGGCCGCCGAGCCGCGGGAGTGTACATACATGATTTGGTTAGGCACAGAGACGAAAATAAAGCTAAAAGAAAATAATAAAAAGAGAATTGAATAATAATTTAACAATTAATTTGATGCGTGGCGAGTTGCTGCGGGACACCGACAGCAGCAGCGGTTACTGTAGCAGCAGCAGCAGTTTCATCATCACCCAGCTGCAGCAGCAGCAGCGGCAGCAGCACACCCCTCTAGCAGCGGCAGTAGGGCTGCGCTGCTGGCCACGAATCTAGCGCAGTATGGGCCTCGTTGCGGTGCTTGTGTTGTTGTTTTGTGTTATTTTGCTGCTGTAGTGTAAACAACAGACTCGCTTTGGTTGCTGCTGTTGCTGTAGGAACCTGCGGAGCGGATACTCCTGGGCCTGCTCTCTCACCGTTGGGTTGGTTGCACCTGGCCGTCTGTCTCGCCTTCTGTCTCTCTCGTTTCTTGTTTTTATCTCTTCCGCTTTGTTCTGTTCAAAGCAAACCGTTTGGTGTCCGAAGGCTGCAAGAGTTGCTGTAGCTCCTCTGTACTTAAGCCCTGGCCGTTGCTGCGGTCCCCCGCAGCAGCAACAGCAGCGGCATAGCGGACGGCAGGAGCAGGAGTTGGCCCAGTCTTTTGCTGCTGCAGCTCAACAACTGCAGCAATATATACTGCAGCAATAACGAACGTTACTGCAGCAGGAACTCCTTTGTCTCTGCCTCGCTTCCCTCCTCTTCTTCTGCGTGTTGTGGAGCAGCAGCTACTGCAGTCCGCGTGTTCGCCTGTCTCTCGGCTCGCAGTTGCAGCTTTCTGTGCTTTTATTTTTATCCGCTTTAATATCTGCGTCGCCACTTGACGGTTTTTGGGCTGCTGCCGTTGGTGCTGCTGCTGCTGCTGCGGCACGTGCTGGCCTGGCCCCCACATCATTCTGAAAGGAAGAGAGCGGGTGCTCCGACATTCTTGCTCCGTTTTTTGTCGTGTTGCCGCATTTGTTAGAAGCAGCCAAGATGTCCACTGGCCATCTTTCGCCGTCGCCTGCAGTGCTGCAGCAGCAGCAGCCTGGGGGAGCAGCAGCAACAGGGCCGCAGCCGCCTTTGGCGGCTCCTCAGCAGCTGCAGGGTTCTTCTCCGTTGGTGGGTGGAGCGCCTGCGGCTGTTGGAACGCAGCAGGGTGGCCAGCAGCAACAGGGTGCGCAGCAGCAGCAGGATGCTTCTGCCCAGCAGCAACAGCTGGCGCAGGTGCAGCCTCCCGCGCAGCAGCAAGCATCGCAGCAGCAGGTTGCCGCTCCTTCAAACACATTGCCTTCGACGTCTCACCCGACCTATGTATCCCCTTCTCTGTACATCGGAGATCTGCAGCCAGACGTGACGGAAGCCATGCTCTTTGAGGTATTCAACTCGGTGGGGCCTGTGACTTCGATCCGCGTATGCAGAGACACTGTAAGCCGCAGGAGTCTTGGGTATGCATACGTGAATTACCAGACATTTCAGGATGCTGAGCGCTCTTTGGATGCGCTAAACTTCACTATCATTAGAGGGCGACCATGCCGCATCATGTGGAGCCAACGGGACCCAAGTTTGCGCAAGAGCGGCGCCGGCAATGTCTTTGTGAAGAACTTGGATCGTAACATAGACAATAAGGCTTTGTATGACACATTCTCCCTCTTTGGAAACATTCTCAGCTGCAAGGTTGGAGTGGATGAGGCTAATAGAAGCAAGGGCTACGGTTTCGTGCACTACGAGAGTGAGGCTTCTGCAAGGAACGCTATTGAAAAGGTTAATGGTATGCTTATAGGTGGCAAGACAGTGTACGTCGGGCCATTCATAACGAGGTCAGAACGTGAGAGTGCAGGAGTCAACCGTTTTACAAATGTTTACTTAAAGAACTTGCCGAGATGCTGGTCAGATCCGGAATCCTTGCGCCCTATACTGGAACCTTTCGGGGAGATCACAAGCCTTGTTGTTAAACAAGATCCAAAAGGCCGCCCCTTTGCCTTCTGCAACTATGCGGAGCATTCAGCAGCTAACGCCTGTGTGGAGACACTCAACGGCAAGGTTGTGAACTCTGAGGGCTTCAAGGAGGCACCTGCTGCAGCAAATGATACAGCAGCAACCGGACAGACGGGAGGTGCACAGGGAGAGACAGACGACGCGTCCGCGGGAAAGTCCAAGGATGCTGCAGCAACAAACTCCAACAGCAGCAACACCAGCAACGGCACATCCACCACTACCAACGGTGGGTCATCTGCAGAGGGCGGCGAGGGCAACACAAGCAGCAGCAACGCCAGCAGCAACACCACCAGCAGCGACGAGATGATCCTGTTTGTGGGGCCACACCAGTCGCGGGCACAGCGTACTGCAGCCCTGCGCATGAAGTATGAGCAGCAGCAACAGGAACGCGGGGAACGCTACAGAGGAGTTAACCTGTACGTTAAGAACCTTGACAACTCTGTAGATGATGACAAGTTGAGGGAACTATTTGAACGCTTCGGCCCGACAAGCAGTGTAAAGGTTATGAGAGACGAGAAGGGCGTTTCTAAAGGCTTTGGTTTTGTATGCTTCGTATCTCCCGATGATGCTAGCAAGGCCGTGGCAGATATGCATCTTAAATACGTTAACGGCAAACCCCTATACACAGGGCTGGCAGAGAGAAGAGAACAGAGGCAACAGCGCCTGCAGCAGCGCTTCCGCTTGCCGCAGCTGAGACAGGGAGCTGCTGCTGCGGTACCAGGACATGTCGGATACCCAGGCGCAGCGGCGGCAGCAGCAGCTGCTGCTCTTCCAGGAGTTGCTGCCTATCAGCAGCGCGCCATGATGTACCCTGCGCAGTCACACATGGCTGTTCTGCCATGGGCAGGCAGACAACAACAACAGCAACAGCTGCAGCAGCAAGGACTCGCCTTGCAACGCGGATTGCCTCCGGCTGCGTTACAGCACATCTACGCTCCGCAGTCCGCCGTCGCCGCTGCAGCAGCCCTCCAGGTTTCCTTGCAGCAGCAGCAACAACAACAACCCATCATGCAGCAGCAACGAGGAGCGCCTGCACACAGAGCTGCGCGTGGGGGAGCAGCAGGCAGTGCAAAGCAGCAGCAGCAACAGTTGCTGAAGCAGCAGCAGCAGCTTCCCGGAGGTGGCTCATTCAAATTCACACCACAGGTGCGCAATCCCCGTGTGGATCAGCAGCAGCAGCCGCAGCAGCCTCCTCCTCCTCTGCACGTGCAACAGCAGCAGCAGCCACCTCTTGAGGCGGCGCACGTGCTGCTTTCTCCCGAGGCGCCTCTTACTGCAGCGGCTTTAGCAGCAGCACAGCCCTCGATGCAGAAGCAAATGCTGGGAGAGAGGCTCTTCCCCCTAATTGCAAGACACCAGCCTGAACTTGCCGGCAAAATTACAGGAATGATGCTTGAGATGGATAATAGCGAATTGCTTATTCTATTGGAAAGCGAGTCTCAACTTAAGAACAAGATAGAGGAGGCTCTTGGTGTCCTTCGTGGTGCAAACTAATGAAAGTGCTGACGAGAGCCCTACGAGAGGAGCCAACGTAGTACAAGCAGCAGCAACAGCAGCAGTCAAGCAGCCAAGGAGATGTACCCGTCCATCAGCTGCTGCGAAAACAGCTGCACAGACTGCAGCAGTAGCAACAACTGCACAGACAGCTGCTGCGTAGGCAGCAGCTGTAGCAGCAGCTGCACAGACAGCAGCTGCACAGACAACAGCTGCAGCAACAGCTGCAGCAACAGCATGCAAAGCGCGGAATAAGGAGTGCCCATGGGATTGCCGAGAGGGTTCCCATCGGTGGTAAAGTGCCTCGCGCTGTTTTCAGCAGCAGCGTGGTGCGCCGTTCGGCGCCGTTGCTGCAACAGCAGCAGAAACAGGAGGAACAGAAGCAGCTGCTGCTGTGAGAAGGGTGAAATATAAGCCTCTGTGAGTGGAGGAGTCAGCAACAAGGACACGGTGCTGCCGAACGAGGCAGAAGGAACAGGCAGACGAACAGGATTTAAAGAATGTGAGCGAGGAGGAGGCACGGCTAGGTTCTGCTGCTGCTGCGCAGCAACAGCAGAAGCAGCAGCAGCATAATTCAATGATCAGGAGACGGAGGGGACAAGGAGAGATCATTGGTTGTTGCAGTCTCCTCTATTGGTATGTCTCCTTGCCCGGAGCAACTGCACTTCATCAGCAGGGGCTTCTTACTCGCTGATAGCAGCTGCAGCACGTGCAACCGCACGTGCTGCTGCAATAGGGCAGCAGCAGCAGCAGCAGGTCCTGCTGTCGCTGCAGTGTAGGCGTGCATGTATTTATCTACAGTTGGGGTAGGGGTATTTAATGGGTAAAACAAATAAAAAAGCGAAAAGCAAAAAAAAGAACAAACTTTATAATGGCCACATTCAATCGATCCAACAAACGGAAGGAGACAGGAGACAGCACAGTTGACAGTCTGGATGCAAAGTAGACGAACGTACGCATCTTGCAGTTGGACGTAAGTGTAGAAAACGCATAGTGACAATAGGCGGTTAGAGGCAAGTAGCAAGCATGAAGAGGACAGGGGGGGTTAGGCACAAGAATTGAGATAAATACAGGTGGAGAGGGGGGATAGCAAGTGTAGAAAGATAAGGGGGGGAAGCGGTAAATGGAGAGAAACAGATAGAAGCTGCTAGTAGAGGCATGGGTTAGAGCTGGGGACAGCAGCTGACGTAGAGGGGGAAAGAAGAGCAGACAACAGATTGAATCAAGCATAGGAGGAAAAGCAAGTAACAAACTGAATCAAACGGAGAAGCGGCGATACAGGACACAGGGACAGAACCAGGCAAAGGAGACGGAGGAAAGAAAATAAACAGTACAAATAGAGAGATACATTACGCGACACTATGGGGAGTAGGGCAGTTGCTAGTGACAGAGAGGCAAAAAAGAAGCAGAAGGCACAGGCAGTAGGCAGCAGGATCTGACAAGTAAGTTAGAAACAATACGGCTCAGAGGCCTTGCTAGCAGCAGAGACAAATACACCTGTCTCCCAATGTACAAGCGTGCCCCACAGTATGACATACGCACAGTCCCCTTCCAGTGATTGTTAGCCGTCACTTAGGGTGTGTCCGTCAATGGCCCCTTTGTCTACACTTGCATGTATGTCTATACGTTTCCCTGTACGACCTGCATTTGTTGCTGTATGTTCCTGTCTGTCTGTCTCGAACCTTTTCCCATCTTTCCTTTAATTGCAAAACCCTAGCTAGTTATTGCTTGGCGTTGCTAACACTAAGACAACGAAACGCTAAACAATTGAAAATATTAACCCTCCAGTCTCTTAAATAACACGGTGAGGGTCCCCTCCCAATCCCTCCTCCGCCTCATGCCCCCGCCACAACGCCCACTGGTTTTGTTTCCTGTCAGACTAGCCAGTTAGCTAGCTGCAGGCTGGCGATGGGTTGCTAGCTAGCTAACAACCCACGTTCGCCAACTATGAGCGTGCGTGCGTTTATTTTTGGGCATTTAGTAGATGTATTTCTTCTCATAGAGGGAGGCTGCTGCCTCAGCACCTCCTGCACCTCCTGCGTATTTGCCAAGCTGTGCATCGCTGTTGGCCTTGGCTCTCTGCAGGAGAGTTTCCTGTGCAGCCTGCTTGTTCTCGCTCTTTCCGGACCAGCGCTTCAAGCAGGAAGCCTGGAGGGCACGGCCGTAAGAGAAGGAGAGTTTCCATGGGTGGGGGCCAATGCGGTTCATGGCGTCGAGGTTAAGAGAAGCTTCTTCCTCGGACTGGCCACCAGACAGGAACATGACACCGGGCAGAGCTGGAGGTACTGTGCGAGAGAGAGCACGAACAGTGAAGAGAGCAATCTCCTGAGGAGTGGCCTTGGGTCCCTGAGCACCGGGGGTAACCATGTTAGGCTTCAAGAGAGCTCCCTCAAGAAGCACCTTCTGCTTCTGCAGCTCACGGAAGACGTGAGACAGGACGCGCTCGGTAACAGCTGCGCAGTGGCGGATGTCGTGAGAGCCGTCAGTAAGGATCTCAGGCTCCACAATAGGAACAAGCTTGTTCTTCTGGCAGATAGCGGCATAGCGAGCCAATCCATAGGCAACCTCAGAGATGGATTGCTCAGATGGCTTTCCCTTTGCCTCATCTATCTGGAGAACTGCTCTCCACTTGGCGAAACGAGCACCGGCCTCGTAGTAACGCTTGCAGCGCTCGCTCAGACCATCAAGACCCATTGTTGCCTGCTCGCCATCGGTGCAGGGGATCTCTTCAAGACCCTTGTCGACCTTAATACCGGGGATGATGTTCTCCTTCTTCAAGAGCTCGACCATGGGAACTCCCTCAGGGCTCTTCTGGTACAGAGTTTCCTCGAAGAGGATAGCTCCGCTGCAGTACTCGCCCAATCCCTTGGTCGTGAAGAGCAATCCACGGTAGAAAGCGCGGTTTGCCTCTGTGTTCTCTACGCCAATGGATGCGAAGCGCTTTGCGATGGTACCTGTACACAATAAATAGCATCACCAACGCCACCACATCAATAAGTTGATATCGTACACCATAAGTGGACACAGAAATAGAGCGGCAAACCCACCAGTGGTTGGAACAAAACACACGAAACGGCACAACATCGTTCTGCTACTACCATCCATCACATCCGAGACAATACTACTCTGAATTTACAAGAAAAAGTATATAGATAAGTTCTCAATCACACAAGAAAACAAACGATGGCCATATTTACCTGTGGACTCATCAGCTGCGAGAAGACCCTTGCCAGGGGCAGTGAGCGCCTTCGCGGTGGCGGCGAGCTCACGGGCGACTTCCTGGGGCATTTCACACTGCAAAACATACACAAACAGAAAAACAAACAAAACACTTGTAAAAACAAGGAAACCGACAAAAGACGAAATCAGCAGACGAGTACTGCGAGCCGCGAAATCCACACGGTGCTCGCGGTTCCCGCGGTGCTCTGTCGTCTCTAGCGACTGAAAAGCTGACGTAAACTGCTGCTCAAAATAATCTTTCAAACGAACACTAAAAGAAAACAAAAAAGACGCAGCTCCTAAGCTATGCATACACCCGAGCTTGCAGACGCGGTGGTGTGCACACTGCACAAAGCCAGGGAGCTGCAAACTACCGCAGCTCCAATGAACACGAACTTTGGTCTATACGCACCATTTTCGCAGATGAAGTGTATTAAATATACGAAATAAACGTAGACACGATGCCGCAGAACGAGAAACGTAGAAAAAACAAATGGTGATGAACGTAGGACGGAAACACCGTGTGGGGTGAAGAGGCTGCAGGGCTGGAGAGGCGGGGGAGTCCGTTTGTTTGCTCAGCCCCTTCCGTTCTTGCTGCTTTTTTCTTGTTGTCGGCTCTGTCTCGGAACTAGATCCTATTTAATGCACCTTACACTCCAGACAGGTGGAATTAAACCAATATGACCACCATTGGCTCACTTCAACAACAAACAAAGCCTGCATGGAATATCATAACACGATGTGTACACCGCGCGCGCTACCTGCGCTTCGCTGGTGTCGCCTTTCTGTTCAATAGCTGCTTGCACATATCTTTGCTTCTTTTGCTGCTGTCTAAATTTAGTAACAACAAGGGACCGAACACGACGTAAGCGAACAAAAACTGGAGTGCTTAATGGAACATCAAGGGATTGAAGTATCCCGAAATATTGCGTACGCTGTTTAGAGATGGGTGCATGCATTGCTTCTTGGGCGCAAATTTCTTATTCAGGGTTAAGTGAGTCTTTAGGAACTCTCTACTGTATTATGGCATCTCCTTCGGTGCCAGTTCTTCTATTTCTATTCAAGATGCATGCCTACACCAAAGCAGTAAAGAATTTGTACAATGCATTAATGCATGCAATAAAAGGAGTAGTGGATACGCTTGTAGGGGTGATCTCCCGCAGAAGGAATTGCAGTGAGATGAGCTCCAGCCTACGACAGGCTGCTGCACCCGGTATGGGCAGGGGTTACATGTGGTGATCAACCGGTTCTGAAGAACGTTTTTGCTAGTGATGGCACTGGGCAAGGCTGAGGAAGCCCGATACACTTGGTAGCGCCACAAGATAAAGAAGGGCGGGTATAGTTGCTGATACCATCCCCATGGCAATTATAGCTTAGTCTCCCCAATGTTCGCCTATATATATACCTGACGAATACAACGTACAAGTCGTGTTGCCGTTTCTCCGGAAGAAGGACGAAAACTTCCACATAGTCTTCCGAAGGTGGCTGTCAGGATTCCAAGCATTCTCTCGTATATTGGATAATTATTGGGATACGGCGTACGGCGGGGAGCCCAACGGGAGGCTTCGTGTCTTCGCGTGTTCGAAGCACAGCACCGCACAGCACGCGCCGCAGTCTACAAAGCTGAAAACGTTGCGATAATTGCTCGCATATGAACGTGTCGGACCTGCACATGAGAAGCCAGCCGAAGCAGATACCGGCGAATCCTGGACTCAGGAAGCAGGGAGAAGCACAGAGCAGCAACAGCGCTGCCGTGCCAATAAAAAATTTTCATACACTTCGGAACTGCAGAAGCATGAAAAACAGAAATTCGGGAGTCAAATATGCACAATCGCACCCGAAAGCCCCAAGGCTCGCCAAACCCACCACTGTGCAGTATTTGTGACTCCATTTGCAGTAGGATAGTGGAGACAACCTGCTTTTTCTCCTCCGAAACTGGCCTACAGCGAATCACCGTTCTCCGGTTCGGAGGTAAAACTAGTTCGTAGCAACCAACCCCATGCGCCTTCACTTCCACACATAATCCAAAGCATCTCGGGAACGCATGGAGAAGGCAAAGGAATACCACATAGGAAAGCATGGTAAACAAACAACATATGTTGCATTTAATGGAGTGTTTCGGTAGATTCGCAAGCTTTCCCAAGCTCGCAGCCGGGCGACTACTAACTGAAGGGGTTTGCTTATGCTTTGAATGGGGCAGTTTAATGCTTACTTTCTGGTCGACTCTGTGAAGACTCCGTCGTGATTAACTCACTAACTTCGGGATGTAGCCACGTTAGTGATGCAAATTTCCCAAGACGCTTCAATGAACCATCGCAGCAACTTCGTTTCCAGAAGGAGTAGCTGAAGGAAACTGAACTCATGGAGGATCAAACGCAATAGAGAACTAGAACGGCACTCTAAGCAACGAAAAAGTCATCAACTCACGTGGGTTTCTGAAGGACTGCGTGCACTTTATCTTCCTACTCAGGATTTTGGAGGCGCGAATGAGGACAAAGAAGGATCAGTGAGGGCTGATGCGCCAATCAGGTGCATCACTGAGACCAGGTTTTGTGGCTTTCCTCGTTTCCATTCTTGAATTGCACCGCTCCAGGCAGTATCTGGCAATTCCAGCTGAAATTAAAGAACGTCTGTCACGTACACACTCATGCCGGCGAATGATAGTTAAGCAGAATTTAATGGGTAAAAGGGGGAAAGCGAGGTGGAATGGTAGAATTAAACGGCAAAAAATGCTGAGGTTCCCCAAGCGAGCGTTCCCCGAGTGAGCGGCGTCGTGCAAGACTGGCGGATGTTAGCTTGTTGAAAAAGGGTCAATCGTTGCGACCTCAACAAAAAACAATCACAACATTGATTTCCATTAAGAAAGGGAGAATAGTGACCGGGAGCGAAGGCATGTCGCGCTTGCAGAAACTTGAACGCCTGCAGGAATTTTGGGTCCGCCGGGTGGGCGTGCAAGCCGCAAACAGACCAACGCGCGAATTGCGTAGTGGGTCTGCCTCCAGTTGAAATATACTTATATGCTCCATTAAGGTGTCATTTACTGCTTAAAACTGCAAATTTGTGCAGAGATGCAATGCAAAGAATGGCCCCGAGGCCCGTTGGACGGCTTCTGCTGCGTCCCACACACAGCTAGCAAACTGAAAGAAGAGGAAATTGCAGAGTGAAACGTATACAACACCCCATTTGAGTCGTTAATTTCAACAGTTATTCACAAAAAGACGTGTTTACCTCCTTTTCTTCTCCGCTTCCCTCAGGACGCGAACAGTACGCGCGATGAACATGCGTCACCGGCTCCACTCTAAGACAGAGAGCTGTGAACGACAAAGAAGGTACCAGAAGCAACTACGCCGTCGTCTAATTACAAGAGTCTTATTATGGTTGAGGACTCGTTGCAGACAGCCCTAGGAGGGCTGCTTACAAGAAAAGTGTTGGGTTGAGTCAACAGAGATCGCGCCATGAACTGGTAACACCGAACAGTATCCAAGGAAGCAGAGGTGTGAGTACACTGCAGGTAGATCAAGAACATGTTTCTCTTCAGTCAAGCAGCCGCCTTTAGGGGCCCCAACCTGCCTGCTGTCATCAGTCCGCCGTTTCGTAGAACTGCGACAGCAGCAGCAGCAACCGCAACACCCGCAGCAACAACAGGTACTGTTGAAACTCCAAAAAGACGAGATCTTCCAATTTCTCACAAGCGCCTCCATCAACACAGAAGCAGAAACAGCAGCTTGACTAGTAGCGCCGGAAGCAGCACGTCCATTAACACTCTTGACCCCAGCCTGACGGAGGTCAAGGGGCTTCCGTCTCAATCCCGCTGCTGTCTTCGCTTCTACAGCAGCAACACTAACAGCAGCAGCATAAGCGCTACGAGCACTACAGATAGTAGCAGCAGCAGCGGGAGGAGCAGCAACAGTTTGCCTGCTGGACCTACGAGCTCCGGCCTCTTGAGTAGTGGGGATCAAGGGGATACCCAGCAGCAGCAGCAAAATGCAGCTGAGGTAGGTTTCTTGAAGCAGCGAGACAGTCGAGTGTCTCCGTTGCTGCTGCCATCTCTGCGGCGCGTCTGTCGGCAGCTCCGTTTCCTGTCTGTACACCCCCATCTGCTAGCAGCTCTTTGCCCCCCTAAAGAAAAAACTCTTCTTGAGCGAACTACAGCACGCCAGAACCGTACACAAGCAGCAGCACAACAAGAAGAAGCAAAGAGGAACAAGGCACAACGGAAAGCAGCTCTGCTGCTGAACAAAGTGTGGGGAGGAGCCACATACTTCTCCCCCCATATTACCAGGGCCGCCTTATCAGAAGAATCTACAACAGCTCCAGCAGCAGGTGCAGCCTCACCAGCTGCAGTAAATGCTGATACAGCAACTTCACGAACGTCTAGAGCAGTGTCCTCACCTCCAGAAGACCTGCAGCTACCGCAACTGCTAACACGGGTAGCCACGAGATATGTGCGCAGGGAAGTGCAGCAGCATTTGCTGCAGCAACAAGCATCAGCTCAACAGTCGCCTGTCGGCATCTCCTCAGAATCAGCAGATGCAAGAGCCGCAGCGCCAACAGTAGCAGGAGCGGCAGCAATACCGAGATCAGTAGCAGGAACAGCAGTAGCAACGCCGAGCTCAGCAGCAGCAGGACCAGCAGCAGCAGTCGATGACTTACCAGAGGCTCTTTTTGCAGCAAGTCGTTGGTTGAGTGCAGCAAAGCAGCAATGCCTCCGGGTGTCTACAGAGCGCACAGTCTGTTTGATGCTACACGCTCTTAGAACTCTTTCTGACCTTGAAATGTCCCTGCAAAAAGGCCTTCATTCTGCTGCTGCTGCTGCTGCATCTGGAAGCAGTTCCGTTGTTTTTATGCCTGTCCGTGCTGCTACTCCTGCTTCTGCTTCTGCTGCTGATGCAGAGGGTTTTGACCTTCAGCAGGTGCTGCAGCTTGGGGAGGATTTAGTAGATGCCCTCCAGGCAGAAAAGAAGGAGCTGCTGCAGCAGGGTGCCCGCTGTCTCCGCACTTTCATTGAACTACAACCGGACAAAAAAAAACCCCAAAGCAGCGGCAGCAGCAGCGGCAGCAGCGGCAGCAACGGCAGCAGCAGCAGCAGCAGCAGCACCCCCCTCTTTCCTTCTCGGCGCCAGCTGCACCAAGCGGCCAATAGGCTGCTCCCAGGCCACATGCGACCGTTCCAGAGACCACAACAACAACGTCAGTACCAGCAGCAGCAGCAGCAGCAGCAGCAGCAACACGCGCAACAGCAACAGCAACTGAGGGGGCTTTCGGGCGCCTTTAGACTGGTTCCTGTGGAACAACTTACAGCAGATTCACTCTGCGCATCAGGAACAAGCAACAGCAGCAACAGCAGCAGCAGCAACGACGGTCTGCGTCCGGGTCTGCTGCTGGTAGCTCATCCCTTTTTAGCTGATGCTTTTGTCCGCGAGTCTGTTGTGCTGCTTACTTCAGTCTCCCAGAATACTGTTGAGGGATTTATGTTAAACCGCAGCTGCAGCAACAGCAGCAATAACAGCAGCCGCCACAGTAGTAGCGGAAGCAGCACCAGAAGGGGCATGAAGCTGCTGCAGCGCTCCATTGAAACGCTGCCCTCTCCGCTGCACCTACTGGCAGCATGGCAGGAGCGGCAGCGACAGCAACCAGGGAAAAAGCAGCAACAGCGCGAGCAGCAGCAAGAGCAGAGTGGTCAGGTGCAGCAACCCGATGTGCAGAGGTGCAGCACGGGAGTTGGACAGGGTAGTAGTTGGCTCAGTTTGCTTGAAGAGAACCCCCAGCTGTTTCTATTGTTGCGGGAGGCACAGGTAGCAGCAGCAGCAGCACAGGCATCTTGGAGGAAAAAGAAAAAGTTCCTACAACAACAGCAGCAGTTGCTGCACCAAGCGCTGGTCACAGCCTTGGCGCAGCGAGCTGTGCAGACGCTGCCTCTCTCTCCCCACAACAGCAGCAGCAGCAGCTGTATTATTGTCAGCACTAGTGGCAGCAAACGTCTTGACGGCGTTGGAAGCAGCAGCAGCAGCAGCACCAGCAGCAGAAGCAGCAGCAGTTACATACTGCGCGCTGCACCTGCCGGAAGGGCGGATGCGGGCCCCTTGGACAAACTGCTTTCCCCTGCTTTCTCTGGAGGTAGGCAAGGACGAGATGGTGGTGCAGTCCGAGAGCAGCAGCAGCAGCAGCAGCGCCAGCAGCAGCAGCTTCTCCTATGGCTAGAAAATGGTTTTAAAAGAGAAGGCTGGGATTCAGCAGCGGCAGCAGGGGAGTATCAGGCACGGAAAGCCCTTCTTCAGCAACTGTTCTGCTTGCTACAGCAGCTACAGCTAGCTGAAGCGTTCAACCCTCCCAATAGCAACAGCAGCAGCAGCACCATCACCAGCACCAGCACCTGCACTACCAGCAGCAGCAGCAGCAGCAGGGAAAGGCTGACTGGAGTTGAAAAAGTGCGTCTCGGGGGCCCCTGTGAAGGCTTTGTAAAGCTAAGGGCAGAGAGATGGAGAGGGAGTAGAGCAGACGGTGCGCGGGCCTCGAGCTGTCTGTACACCGCAGAATCCCAAATCCAATGCCACGCTGCAGCAGCTGCTGCTGGTGCAGCAGCAGCTGCTGCTGGTGCTGCCGGTGCTGCCGGTGCTGTTGCCGCCGGGGCTGTTGCTCAAGTGAGCGAGAGCGATCCTTTGTCGGTTAATGAAAGTCTCTTCTTAGGGAAAATGGTGTGGAAACAACGGCAGCTGCAACGCGAACTACGGGAGGGCCTGTGGCTGCTGCTGGAGTGTACAGACACCGCAGCGCTGGAGGAGTTGGTATTTGGCAGCTGCAGCGCATGCAGCCCCGTCTCGAGCAAGTTCCCCAAGCTAAAGGGGGGGAAGGAAGCTGCTGCGGCTGCTGCTGCTGGGGCTACTGGTGCTGCTGCACCTGCTGTTCCATGCCCCCTCTGCTGCAGTCGCGAGGTGTACAGACAGCTGCTGGCTGCAGCAGACAATGCAGATTCTCCCTTCTTTGCCTCTGCCTACCGCCTCTCCCCTTTAGTTGCTGTTGCGCTGCAGCAAGCAGTCAATGGCGCCTGAATATATTCACTTAATTGTGCTAATCTTAAAACTAGTTGGCACCGCCTCAGCGGCTATATCCAAGCAGCACGTAAGGGAAATCAAATAATAAATAACTCTGCCTTCAAGCGAGTGCCAAGCTGCTGCTGCCACATTCGAACGCCGCTTGCACAGCTGCAGCAGCAGCACTCCCAGAAACAACAGCGCGCACAGCAGCAGGAGCTGCTGCAGTTGCAGCAACAGATTAGTTCGTTAGCTGGCTGGTTAGCCGGGCAGGGCTAGTTGACTAGTTGACTAGAAACCAAGTCAGATGAGCGTAGCTACTTGGATAGCTAGCCAGGTAGTCGGCTGGTGGTGACTAGATATTTGCGCAGCCTGCCTCCCTGCTCTTACGCGTTCTTGTTCCTTCTTGCTGCTACACTCGCTGATTGTTCCCGCAACGGTGCCCGCTCCCTGCAGCAGTGCTTGCAAGCGGTGCATGCATACAGTGTAAATAAACTTAATTCGAGTTTCGGATCTGATCCGTTTCAATCCATGCATGCATGCATGCATGAAAAGGTGCAAGCACCACGAAAAGGTGCGTAAACACCGCAGCTTTTACCCCGTTGCTGCTCCTGCTCCCTTGCCCCTGCAGGACACTTACTATTCGGCTCAAGTGCATGCATGCAATACACTCCCTTGGCATCTGCGGTTATTCTTCCACACAAATAAATAAAGTGGTAACTTGCTGCTGCCACGGGTGCATGCATCATTGACGTAGGCAAGTGTGTACACACTACACGTCATGTGCTTGCAGGCGGTTTTCTTCAGGTTTTACCTCTGCTTTCCATCTGTTTATCTATTGTTATTTCTCCCTTACACCCATTATCCTTACTTCCCACCCTTCTCTGTTTCCTTTTGATGCTCGCCTTTCTTCCCTCCTCCCTGCTGTGCCTGCTGCTGGGTTACCCCCGGCTGTACAGAACCCCCATGGCCTGATGCTCCCTCCGACTTTCCCTTCCTCCCGCTGTTCTTGTTGCTGCTGTTTCCAGTGCCGCTACTCCCAACCGCTGGGGCCCCTGGGGTGCGCTGCTGCTGCTGAGAAGCGGCGTGCTCTGCTGGCCTGCCAGGTTTGTCCTGGACACCTGAGGCTCCTGCTGCTTCAGCTGCTGCTGCTTCGTGTTTTGCTGCTTCATGCTTTGCTGCTTCATGCTTTGCTACTTCATGCTTTGCTGCTTCAGGTTTTGCTGTTTCAGGCTTTGCTGCTTCAGGTTTTGCTGCTTCAGGTTTTGCTTCTGAAGGCGCTGCTGCTGGGGGTGCAGCTGCTGGGGCTGCAGCTGCTGAAGGCTCTGCTGCTACAGGCTTAGTGGGTGACCCCAGCGAACCAAGAGCAATAGCCCTCCTTACTGATTCTTCCTGTCTAAAGGCGACCCATGCATAGCCGTCGTTGTACTCTCCTCGCAAGTACACTTCGATGTCTACAGGTCCGTAAGTCGCCTGCAGGCGCTGCTTCAGCTGTGCCTGCAGCACGCATGCATGCACGCATTAACAGAAAAAATATGGAGTGCATGCATGCATAAGCAAAAACCGGAAAGGCGCGAATGCACACAACAAAGGAATAGAAACAGAACGCTGGCAGCAGCACACCGGACATAGGCAAACCCTTGCACAGCAGATGCAAGCACTAATAGACAACACAACACCGCCAATCCCTCTGTTCTGCTCCGTTGCTGAAAGACTTGTTGCTGACCTCTGAGAACCAACTCGGGATGTGGTTAATATACACCCGGGTCGCTGGATCGACAAACATGGGCTCCTCTCCGTAGAGCAGCCGCCACGTCGGCTCTGAGCCTGCAGGAACTGCCATCTTGAATAATAGGAGAATGATGTAGTAGGTGCTCTGAGGTGTGTCTGTTAAGAGAAAACCTCCTGCGGGCAATACACAAACAAAGGGAGGGGAGGGGAGCTGAGAGGGGCGGGGGAGGGAGGTAACTTGTCGCAAACTAGGACACAGAAACATAATCCAAAATGCTTTACAAGAAGACTCATGCAACAAAAATAAAAACGCAAAATTAGGTGAGTCAAGAGCTGTGGATCGCACGCGTCCCTCCCCCCTCAAGCTGCACACGGACTACCAAAGAGCGATGCACGCGAGCTGGCCTCTCTTTCTCCGTAAGAAGAATAGATGCAGCAGTTGGGTAAATAAACTCGAAATAACCAGTGTAAAAGACCATGGCCTCTAAGCCATTAACACATGCCGGTGCATCCACCACAAGGCACACGCGACAGTCATAGAAATAAGGACGAAGCAAACATACACACCTCTGCTGCGTTCTTGTCCGGTAGCAAACCACCTAAAGAGTGGGTAAGAAGGCAATAAAACAATTAGAAAATCAAAATGTAATTAGAATACATAAAGGAAAAACACATTTGATGACCCTCTAGCGCGTGCCAACAGGTAATGCAGCACACGGGAACGGAGCGGAGCAGCGGAAGACCGTGCTGCTTTGCACACCTTGTGTGCAAAGTAGCTGTGTTTGTTCTGAATCGCGTACCCCAATAAAATACAATTAAATTCAATTAAATCAATTTAATATAATGTTTACACAATAATAATAATTCAAGACTTCTATACCCTCGTTATATAACAGCCAAATATAAACAAACTCCGCATGGACCCATTGGGCAAGACCAGCGGTGCGCGTCTCGAGACGGAGCCTTCTGTTCTTGTGTTGCGTCTAATTTGAACAAAATACTATGCAATTAAACATAATTTATAAAACTACAAATGCAATATATTATACAGGAAGAAGTAAATAGCACTATGTGTACATAGAAGGGTGCAAATACTGTTATTTACTAGGCGAGCGTCGTCTCGTAGAGCTCAAGTGACTCTTAGCTGCCCTTTAGTCCGGTGTGCCCTATGCCAAGATACATCCCATAAAATTAAGAATAAAACCCTCTAAATTAAGATAATTGTACCTTAACACACATTACAATTCCCTTATATCTGCAAAAGGTTGAGAAAAATATATCTTTCCTTTGCCCCCAATTGCGACGGTTACGCACTCAGCCCCAAAACTAATAAGCTTCGCTCTAGTGGTCTTCTAGTCTTATTTCTTCCCTAAAAGGTCTAATAATATTGAATATTAAGTATTATTGTATAAAGCATTGTAAGCAGTATATAATATAGTAATATATTCAATTATTTAGTGCTTTCTTGAGGGGAAAAAACCGCTAGATTCAATAGGCGGGTCTATTGTAGCACCTGCTAAATATACGTTAGGTGCGCGAGCAAAAAACCTATTGCTGCCCCCCTTAGTTGTTGTTTATTAAGAATAGTTATTATTATAATTGTTTTTTCTTATGAATAAATCAGGGATAACTGACGGTCATGGGGTATGACGAACAATGGCATTATAATGGTTATTATATTTCTTAATTATTACCTGTAATGTGTTTACTGGCAACAATATGCAATTTATAGCTTATTATTATTATTATTAAGATATATTTGTAGTAAACCCTACATATTTATTATATTATGCTCCCTTCCCT
>NW_013564643.1:0-6307 GCF_000499605.1 Eimeria maxima | reverse complement strand
TATATATGTAAGGGTGGTATTGTTATAGAGGTAAAATTAAAGAAATACAAAAAAAAAAAGAAAAAATTAAATAAAAAGGAATAAGAGAGGCAAAAAAAAGAGGAAATATATTTTTTTTTCTCCTTTTATATGTAGATAAAAGGAAGAAAATATAAATTTATTTTTATTTATTTATTTGTATAAAGATCTGCTGCATGCATACAGCTAGAGCAGCAGCAGCAGCAGCTACAGCAGCAGCAGCAGCAAGCCCTCTAGGGCTGCTGGGCCCTATGACGACGATTTGCTGCATAAAAAGGAGAAAAAAAGGAAATAAGAATTAAATTTTGGATAAAAATTCATTTATTTCTTCTTTTTTTCTTTTATTTACTTCTTTTAACAACAAAAGAGTGCATTTCTTTCCTTTTGCAGCAGCAGCAGCAGCAGCAGCAGGTGGTTATTTATATATACAGCAACAACAGTAACAGTTTGTGTGTTGCTGACGGCATTTCTTCAAGAAAAAAACATCTTTTATTGTATTATTTTATATTTTATAAATAAATATTCATTAAATTTATATAAATATTCATTATTTTCTTCTTTCTTAAGAAAAAAAAGAATACCCCAACAATATACTCCTCACTGCGGTGTACGTACACCGCAAATATATATAAACACCCCTTGTTGAATTTCTTTATTTTTTGCAACTTTTATGAATAAATAATTAAATTTATTTGTATTTATATATATTTTGTTTAATTTAATTAAATAAAAAAGAAAATTAATTCAATTTAGCGCCTAAATTCATCATATAGCAGCCATGGAGCGCGCCTGCATTAGAGGTAATTTTTTCCTTGTTTTTTCTCTTTTTCTCTGCTTTCTTCTTCTTTTTTTCTTCTTTTTCCCTTCCTTTATTCAATATAAATATACACACAAGGATTATTTACCCGCAAATATCTACAGTTTAGCCTAAGGAGGATAAATAACATTAAGCAGCAGCAGCAGCAGATTGGATCCTTATACCAATATTTATTCATTGATCTTCTTCTCTCCCAGTGTATAATACATATATATTATGTATATATACGTATTTACGTACATATATATGTATATGTATATATGTATATATATGCGTATATATATGTACGTATATATGTATATATGTCTAGCTCAGCAGCAACAAATCTGTATACGTATACATATGTATATACATATATAAATGTACATATATATATATGTATATCCTTTTTGTTCCTTTATAGCTAACTGTATAATTGTAATTAATTAATTAATTAATTTATTTATTTATTTATTTATTTGTTTATTTATTTATTTATTTATTTATTTATAGGTTTATTAATATTTTTTTTATTATTATCTATCTTATTTAGCTTTTGTACATTAGCTGAATATTTATATATGTGGTAAGAATATACACCAATAAATAAATAAATAAATAAATAAATAAATAAATAATTAAATAAATAAATAAATAAATAAATACATAGATTAATTAATTAATTAATTAATTATATAAAATTAATTAATTATACAAAAGAGAGAAGCAGCAATGTAATTAAATTAAATTAAATTAAATTATTTATTTATTAATATATTTATTTATTTATTCAGCTAATTAATTAATTATTATTTATTTATTTATTTGTTTTATTTATTTATTTATTTATTTATTTATTTATAGGTTATTTATATCAATAGTAATAGGGACATTCCTTCTTGTAGATTTTATGTTTATGGGGAGAAATACATTTATTTATGATCCTTTTTATGAGTAAGTCTTGCTGCTGCTGCTGCTGCTGCTGTTGCTGCTGTTGCTGCTGCTGCTGTTGCTGCTGGTGGTGGCGGCATAATTATTCTTTTTTATTTATTTGTTTTTTTGTGTTTATGCGCAGCAATTGGGTACAACGTACAGAGCCTAAGTACTAAATAGTTACTTCTTTTTTTTCTTCTTTTTTCTTCTTTTTTCTTCTTTTCCTCCTTTATTTACTCTTTTTTCTCTTTATTTATTCTTTTTCTGTTTATTTCTCTCCCTATTTATCGCATTTATAAGAAGAAGAAGACGACTTTGCTGCTGCATGCACGAGGTGTACATACAGCACAAGTAACCAAAAAGAAAGAGATTGTGGCTGCCTCCTCCTTACTATATATAGATAAATAAAATAAATAAAATAAATAAATAAAATAAATAAATAAAATAAATAAATATATAAATAAATAAATTAATTAATAAAGTGCAGTTATTAGCCAGAATAAATTAATGGGGGGGTTATAACAAAAGGCAGCAAAACAATAACATGAGCTGCCTATACACCCCAGCTTTGCTGAGGTATTTCTTATAAATAAATATAAATAAATAAATAAATATATTTATTATATTTATATTTATTTATTTATATTAATAAATAAATAAATATTTATTTATTTATTTATTTATTTATTTACAGCCGTCAGCCCTATATATTTGAATTTTTGTGATTTTCTTCAACTCTTTTACCCCTTGTTATTCTTTTTCTTTTTTTTTCTTCTTTTGTTTCTTTTTTTTTTATTAAGAGGAATAAATAATATATATTATTTATTTATTTTATTTATATATTATTTATTTAATAGTAGTTTATTTAATTAGCCAAATTGAACTGCAGCAGCAAATACACAGCAGCAGCAGCAGCAGCAGCAGCAGCAGCAGCAGCACATTATTGTTCTTGATAAGGTATAGAGTAAGGAGACAGACAAGATAGGTAGATAGATACATAATAAATAAGTAAATAAATAAATAAATAAAATAATAAATAAATAAATAAAATAAATAAATAAATGTTTATTAGAGGTAAATATAGACAGAAGAAGATAAACAATAAAAGAAGAGAAGAAGAAAAGAAAAAGGTTTAGGGTTTAGGGTTTAGGGTTTATGTATGCATGCAGCAATAAATATTTACATATATATAATTATTAACAAAGAAATAATAAATAATAGATACTTTTATTTATTTTATTTATTTATTTATTTATTTTATTTATTTATTTATTTATTTATTTATTTATTTATTTATTGATTTATTTATTTCCTACTACTAGATCTTCCTCCTGGTGGTTGATGAACTTTAACAGAAGTTCTTGATGCTCCTCCTCCTCCTTCTTGCTGCTGCTGCTGCTGCTGCTGCTGCAGTTGCTGCTGCTGCTGCTGCTGCTTATTTGTAGATAAAGAAGAAGACGCTGCATGCAAATCAATAGAATTTTTTCCTTCTTTTATTGTACTAAAAGAAGAAGCTGTAGGTACTGAGGAAAAAAAAAACACGAAAAGTTGCATGCATGCATGCATTCATGCATGTATATATGTATATATTTATATATATATTTATATATATATTAATTAATTTAATTAATATATTTATATTTTATTTATATTTATTTATTATTATTATATAAATAATAAGAAAAAAGGAGGAAAAAAAAAGGATATATTTACCGTCATCCCCTAAGCATATACTTGAATTACCACCAGGAGCTGCATGCACTCTTGTTGATGGTCTATTCTTATAGAAAGGGTTATCTCCGCTATCTGTAGGCAAATAAATAAATAAATAGATAAATAATTAAATAAATAAATAAATAAGAATTAAATTAAGGAAAAAAAGGAGAAAAAACGGAGAAAAAAGGGAGAAAATAAGCCATCAACGCCAACCTATCTATCTATGGGGAAGAAGAAGAACACCTATTATATATATACACTATCTATGCAAGTGCAGACACGTATGCAGTAAATAGACCATTAAATTGAACCTTCTTAGCTATAAAATACAATAAAATAATAAAATTTACCCATTTTTATTGAAAAAAAAGGAAAAAAAGAAGAAAATTCACGTAAATATATAGGGTGGTGTTAATAATTAACCCCTCCCCCCTATAAGATATAAGACCTAAAGGAGGTGAAGAAAAAAGGGAAATAAACGATTAATTAGGACAAAATAACAATAATTATTCAATTTATATTTATATTTATTAATTTAAAAAGAAGAAATGTATTCTTTTTGTTGTTTTCTTTGCATTTCTTCCCTGCTTTCCTTACTGTTGTAGGCGAAACCCTGATGGACAACAACCAGCCCTATACATGAATAACACACTTATACACCAATAAGAGGAAATACACCATTAAATTGTTCTTTTTATGATTATTTTTTGTATATTTTAATTAATAAATGTATTTATTAATTTATTTATTCCTTTTTATTAAGAAAATATATTTATTTCATCTATGCTCATGCATAACAGCATGCAGCAGGAGGACTCGATCTTTGCATAGGGCTGCTTATAGGCGGCAAAGAAGAAAAAGAGAGAAAAAATACAATAAATAATAATAAATAATATAAAATAAATTAAACAATTAATATATTTATCCTTTTTTCTTCATTTATTGCCTTTATATTCCTTGGTGGGCACATACAACACCAACAACAACGTTATTAAGACAAGGAAATATACATAAATATACGTATATATATACATATATACATTTATTGTACATCTTCTTCCTTTATTTCTTACATAAAAATAAATAATAATATAATTATGCACAGATTACCTCTTATAATATATACTGACACCTTTTTATACACCTTATTTACCCTGTATACCTATTTAGGTAAATATATACATACTTACTACATGGGGGAAGGAAAGAAAGAAGGAAAAAAAAAGAAAAAAGAAAAAGAAAAGCCCTATTATACAACGATATTCTTTATCTTGTGCATATAACAATTCCTTTTCTTTTGTTTATTTAATATAATTAATTAATATTTCTTCTTTTTTTCTTCTTTTTTTATTATTTTATCATAGAAAAAAAGGAAGAAGAAGAATATGCGTTATTTCCTATGCATATAGATACAAAAAATAAAGAAATTATCTGCATGCATGCATGCATGCATGCGACTATTTTTTCCTCCTTTTGCTCATTAAATTGCCCCTTTTTTTGTCTAAGACGCCTCCCTCTGTTCGTATTAATGAGGAGTATAAATCCTCTTGTGCATGCATTTATACAATTACTTATTATATTATATGCATGCATGCATGCATGCATGCATATAATAAAATAATATAATGAATGCATGCATGCAAAGAGGATAGATATGTATTTGTTATATAGTAGTAAGAATTGCCCTGCATGCAATAGGGGTAGGTATAAATACACAATTATGTATATAGTATATAATAATACAATATATTATATATAAATATAATTATATTATTATATTATTATATATAATATAATTAATTAACTATTCTTTTTTGTATTCTTTTTCTCTGTCTGTCCGTCTGCCTGCTGCTATGTCTACTAGTTCGTATAATTCAGCAAATAAACAGGACATAACATAGAACTTTCTGCTTAATTAGTCTTTTTTATTATTTTAATTTATTTAATTATAATTAATTAATTAATTTCTTTATTTATTTCTTTATTTATACAAATAAAATGTATTTAGTACCAGTATCCTGCCCCTGCCGCGAGGCTCACCCCGCCGGTCTGACCACCGGTGCAGAGGTCACCAACATTTCTTCTTCTTTTTTTTTCTTCTTTTTGTTAATAAAAGTTGAATAAAAATAGGAAATAAAGGGAAATAATAAATAAAAAATAATAAAATAATTAAAATAAGTCTATAAATAAAGAATTTACGGCTTATTTATGGTTACCTGCAGAGGAAGACAGTGTCTGCCACCACCACCACCAACACCAACCACGGTTTGCTGCTACTGCTGCTGCTGCTGCTGCTGCACGTAAGCAGCAGCAGCATCAGCAGCAGCAGGAACTTCATAACAATTTTTTCTTCTTTTTTGCTTCTTTTGTAGTCTTTTTTTTCTTTATTGAGTAGCATTTAAAGAAAGGGTTTATACCCATCATCGAATTCTTCCTTCGCCTTGTATATATACAATTCTTGTATACATATACATATACATATACATATATAAATACGTATATATATACGTATATATACGTATATATATATGTATATATATACACGTATATATATATACACGTATATATATATTAATATATATACTAGTAGCCTTCTTCCTCCCTTCCTTCCTCTGTGTAGTAGGCAAAGAGGAAAGGCTATTTACTAATAAATAAATAAATAAATAAATAAATAAAAATATTTATTTATTTATTTATTCTTCTTAGGTATTAGAGGCCGTCATACAAAAAAAGAGAAGAAAGTATAAATACGTATAAATATACGCATATATAGTAGACCCTCTCTCCTTATATCAGGTACGTATGTATATGAATATGTACGTATATATATATATATATATATAT
>NW_013564642.1:0-5000 GCF_000499605.1 Eimeria maxima | reverse complement strand
GCAGCAGCAGAAACAACAACATACAGATAAATATACACATATAAGTAAAAATATAATTATATAAAAGAAAAGGAAAAAAAAAGGGTTTAGGGTTTAGGGTTTATTATTATTATTATATAATAATATAAATATAATTAATTACCTGTAGAGCAAGGAAGCTAAGACCTGCAGCAAATAGACCAGCACGTATAGTTTTTTTTAGGGAAATACCTGCTGCATAACCAAAGAAAAGACCACCAGTTATTTCTCCTGCATACATATAATTAGAGCTGCCTATACACCTCAATGGTGTATACACTGCATGCATGCATGCACTACAATAACCCCACAAATAATCTATTCCTGTTGATAAAAAAGGAGTTTTATTCAATATTATTGATAATATATTATTATTTATTGTATTTTCTTCTCCTGTTTGCTGCTGCTGCTGCTGTTGCTGTTGCTGCTGCTGCTCCTGCTGATGCTGCTGATGCTGTTCATCATCATGACGGCCTGTTGCTGCTGTATCAGCAGCACAGGAAGAGCTGCTGCTGCCATCATTAGGAGCCATTTTAATGCATTAAATATACTTTATGACAAAGAAAAAGATAAAAATAGACAAAATATAAAAAATAAAAGAAAAAAAAAGAAAAAAGAAAGGAAAATTGTTGCCAACAGAGAAGCCAGCAAATATCTATACTGTATGTATAGATACACCGCAGATAGGGATAACCGCGAGCTCCCTTCTTTATATTTTATATTATATATTTAATTTTCTTCTTTTATTTATTTATTTTTATTTATTTTATTCTTTTTATTAATTAAATATACACAGAAAATGCACCATTTGCCTTCCTGCAGCGCAGCAAAGAGGACCAATGCATGCATGCGCATGCATGCATAATATGCATGCATGCATTATGTAGATTAGGCCCCTTATTCTTCTTTATTTTTCTTCCTTTTTTTATTTAATTTAATTAAAATTAAATAAATTATTTAATTTTATTTAAATATTTAATTAATAACACATAATTTTATAGTAGATTCCCTCCTCGCTGCTGCAGTAACTCCCCCGCCGCCGACAGCACCTCCAGCAGCAGCAACAACAGCAGCAGCAGCAGCAACAGCAGCAAGTGTTAATAATTAATCTAAGTTTGCTGCAGCTAGAGGAAAGAGGGACTGTCTCTCCACCTTTTTATATTATCCCCTTATAATATAATTCTTTGTACACTTAATTATGCATGCAAATACATGCATGCATGTATGTGTGTCTATACAGCATATATAAATAAATACATATAAATAAATATATATGTATATATATGTATAAATATATATTTACATATGTATGTATATGTATATATATTATATACATTTTTGTATAAAGATAAACAAAGGGAAGAACAGACAGAGAGCTGCATCTCAGCAGCAGCAGCAACTTCAGCAGCAGCAGCAGCAACTTCAGCAGCAGCAGCAGCAGCAGCAGCTTCAGCAGCAGCAGCAGCAGAAATATACGCTTGTAGACCCCACATATATAATATATATTATATATAATATATAATATATATTATTTATTTTATAGATAATAAGTGCATGCATGCATGCACGCACAGCCATCTGCTGCATGCGCTTCGCACGTAAACGTTAATACGCCCTTGTTTAGCCTAAACCCTAAACCCTAAACCCTAAACCCTAAACCCTAAACTCTCCTATTGCCTCTATATGGGTATGTAAACCCTAAACCCTAAACCCTAAACCCTCCTGTTACCTCCATATATGTATGTGTGTATAAACCCTAAACCCTAAACCCTAAACCCTAAAAATAAATGGTGGTTAGAATCTCTCGGAAGTTTCACAAGAAGAAGATTCTTCTTCGCTGTCTGTACACCTGGGTGGTTCCCCATACCCTCCATGCATTAGCAATTGCTGCTGCTGCTGCTGCTGCTGCTGCTGCTGCTGCTGCTGCTTCAGCAGCTGCAATGCCTTACGCTCTGCCATCAATCTCTCACCCCACACATCATCCATATCCGCCTGCATGCAAATCAACACACAATGCATGCATGCATGCATGCATGCATGCAGCAGCAGCAGCAGCAGCAGCAGCAGCAGCTAGGGCTGCGGCTGCAGAGCCAGGGTAGAAGGAGACACTTATAAAAGAGACAAATAGAAAGGGGACAGTAAATAAATAAAAAAAGAGACAGTAAATAAATAAATAAAAAAGGGAGACAAATAAAAAGGAGACAGTAAATAAATAAATAAACAAATAAATAAATAAAGAGACAGTAAATAAATAAATAAGAAAAAAAAGGAGACAGTTTATGTATATATACTTACATTTGTCTCTTTTGTTGATCTTTTGTCTCTTTTACGTGATCTATACACTTGTGCTGCTACTGCTATTATTATTGTTACTATCATCCTGCAGCAGCAGCAGCAGCAGCAGCAGCAGCAATAGCAGCAGCAGCAGCAATAGCAGCAGCAGGAGGAGGAGGAGAAAAAGAAATATTAGTACAGATAGCAGATATATAATAAGAGACACAACAGCAGCAGCAGCAGCACGAGGAGACACCGAACACCGCAACAACAGCAACAGCAACAGCAGCAGCAGCATGCATGCATGCACGCATTCATGCATGCATGCATGCATGCATGCATGCATGCATACTTACAGAGGTAATCTAAGATGTGTCCATGATTCCTCATTAAATATTTGTTGTTCTTTGTTTATTAATTCATATATATTTATATACATGCTACCTACACAAATAAAAAAGGAAAAATAAAAAAAGCCCCAAAATATGCATGCATGCATGCATGCATGCACGCAGTTGCGAGACAATAGAGGAGACAGATAAAGAGACAGATAAGAAGAAGGATACAACAATTAATTAATTAATTAATTAATTAATAACTTTCCTTGTGTATAGATAGCTAATAGTGTTGTGTCTGCTGTACGACGTAATACACTAAAAGCTGCAACCTGCAAACAGCAGCAGCAACAGCAGCAGCAGCAGCAGCAGCAGCAGCAGCAGCACCAACAGCAGCAAATGAAGCAGCAGATACAGATGCAGCATATGCAACAGCAGATAAAGCAAATTCAGCAAGAGAGAGCAATAAGTAAATA
Organism: Eimeria maxima; assembly: GCF_000499605.1. Classification (NCBI taxonomy): domain Eukaryota; phylum Apicomplexa; class Conoidasida; order Eucoccidiorida; family Eimeriidae; genus Eimeria; species Eimeria maxima. The sequence continues at coordinate 1,897 of NW_013564642.1, read as the reverse complement.
AAACACAAACCCTAAACCCTAAACCCTAAACCCTAAACCCTAATTATATATTCCTTACAGGATGAGGCAAAGGGAAAAATAAAACAGAGGGAGACGATAAACCCTCAGGATGATCTACTGCAGCAATGTTTAACACTACCATGCCCTGCAGCAGCAGCAGCAACAGTAGCAGCAGCAGCAGCAGCAGCAGTAAGGCATATAGGAGGGAGCATTATGACCACCGCCACAGCAGCACGCAGCAGCAGCAGCAACAGCAACAGCAACAGCAGCAGCATCGGCGTCTGACCTGTGGCTGTGTCGGGTTTGCTGCTGCTGCTGATGCAGCAGCAGCAGCAGCAGCAGGAGAGCTGCTGCTAGCCATAGGAATAAGAAGAAGTTTTTCCTTAGCAAAGACAACCTTAGATGGTCCCTTTATTACAGCAGGAAATTTATGCAGCACTGCAGCAGCAGCAGCAACAGCAGCAAGCAGCAACAGCAGGAAGCAGCAGCAGTGCAATTCTAGGGTATATAACAAAGAAGAAAAAAGACAAACAAAAGGAGACAAAAATGGAGAAAAAAAGGAGAAAAGTAAATAAAATATTTTAGGGTTTAGGGTTTAGAAAAAAAAGGGTTTAGGGTTTAGGGTTTAGGGTTTAGGGTTTAGGGTTTACAGGAGAGGGTTTTTAATTCAATATAGAGGACTTGGCCATCTAATAAACTAATCGCTCCTTTGCCGCTCTTCTTTATGTCTAACCCTATTGATGTTATAGGGGATAATAACTATAAATAAATAAATAAATAAATAAATAAATATAAACAAATAAATAAATAAATAAATATAAATAAATAAATAAATAAATAATAAATAAATATTTAATATTTATATTTCTTACGCCAAGACAAGAAATTCTTCCTGTTGCCGATGAAGCCGTCGGATCCACGTGTCCAACACAACGTCTTGCTGAAGCAAAAAAAAAAAGGGTTTAGGGTTTAGGGTTTAGGGTTTAATCTTTTAGTGGTATAAGAAGGGATAATACTGAGGTGTCATACACAGCACTTTTACTAATTTAAAAGGGTTTAGGGTTTTGATCCCTAAACCCTAAACCCTACTGCAACAAAAGTCTAATAAACCCCAAACCCTAAACCCTAAACCCTAAACCCTAAACCCTAAACCGTCTCACTTGCAAAGACAGTATAACTTCCTTGATGAGCTAAATGTTGAATTCCTCCTTCTTCGTCTGTTAGTTGCTGCTGCCATTTTAATACACCCGTACGCGAAAACATCCTGAATGCATAAACCCTAAACCCTAAACCCTAAACCCTAAAAGCCCTAGAAGCCCTAAAACCCCTAAAAAGCATCAAACCCTAAAAAACATCAAATATCCTAAATCCTACTCATATAAGGTATCTTATGGAGCAGCAGCAACAGCAGCAGCAACAGCAGCAGCAGCAGCAGCAACAGCAGCAAAGTATATATATTATACCTAAGGACACCATCGCTGCCTCCAACAAGGAAAACCCTTTCTCCTTTAATTGTTGCAACAATAACACAATTTTGTTTCTTATTACCACCAGGAGATACCTAAACAAATAAACCCTAAACCCTAAACCCTAAACCCTTAGAGACCCTATAAGCCATATAAACTCCATTTATTTATAAACCCTATAAATTCTATAAACCCTAAACCCTACAGAACCCTCTAAACCCTTTAAACTCTAAACCCTAAACCCTAATATATATATTGTGTATATGATATACCGTGAAGGATTCTGATTGTGCAAGAGATAAAGAAGGGAAATCAATAAAAGATTTATTTATTTCTTCTTTTTCTTTCTTTGACGAATCTCCCTCTTTTTGCATACATACATATACAACAATACACACACAGCAATATATATATATATATATAATATATAT
>NW_013564640.1:0-6343 GCF_000499605.1 Eimeria maxima | reverse complement strand
TATATATATATATATATATATATATAGCTATTTTGGCTTTCGGCAGAGTAAATTAAAATCGCACTGACCTAGATGTACTGAAGTGTATGGTGTTATGCACACGTGTATTACATAATAGATGAATGTAGTGTGGCATATATGTCCACGATGCATGAACTGTTTTAATAATAACAGCCAGAAAAGTGACAGGAACGTGCATGAACAGGCGAAAGGAGAGTAGATGAGTCCTTACAGCAAACACAGTTGGCCGCCCCAAAAGGTGATTCCAATTGTTCTTTATCCGTGTTTGGTATTCTGTTGCTTTGTTTTGTGTTTGTCCATGTACTTGTTGACTTCTTTCCGTGTTTCTTTACTGGTCGATTTGATTTTTAATTTATTCATTACCTGCTTTCTTGCACGTTGCAGCTGGAGGGGGCGTTTGCATTATCTGGTAGCCGCGACGTGATAATTTTGTTTGTGAGGAATGAGGGGGGGCCTCGTCTCCTAGGTTTTGTTCCTCAGGTGTGTCCTCGTTTATTTCTTATGCCGCTTTTCTTTTCTTCTTCATAACATAGTTGGCTCCTGTGTTCATAATGGCATTTCCCCTTGTTCCTGGTGCTTCTTTTCCCTCTTGGTTTCTCCATAATTTGCTTCAGAAGAATGGAAAATGAAAGGTGGCCATGTTACTCAGATTCCATTCCGACAGTTAGACCTTCGTTTCATTTGAAAAGCCCTCTTTACACATTTTCGCTTTCATTTTGTATATACTGCGTCTTTTGTAAAGAGGGCAAAAATGAAAGCGGAGATTTTCGCTTTCATTTTGTATATATTGCGTCTTCTTCGTAAGACTGTCTCGATGTCAATGTAACAAATACAACCGTTTTGCATCGAAGTTGTTTCTATTCTCACCCCTTGATCCCTCCCTCCCCTTCGCAGCATTCCACACACTTTCACATATTTGCTGCTGAACGTGTCGTTATCTTTGTGTATATTTGTTGAGCCTGTCGTTGAATAGTTAGGTTTGCTGTTCTTTGGTGCCGTTACACGCTTCGAAGCATTTCTTCGCATGTGATATTTGTGCTGTGTTCGCTTGCAAACAGGAGGGGTCGAAAGTTGTGCTACAGCAAATTCAGAAAATATATCCCCACACAGCTGTTTAAGGTCCTCTTCAGAGGAGGCGCGCGAACAGGCTTCCCTGTGTCTGGTGCTTGTTTTTCACCCCGTTTACTTGCAAATCTTTGTTCTCCTTTAACCTCAACACACACGCCATCTTCTTGCGCTCATTAGGGGCTACTCGAGGACAGCCCTAGAACCATTCAAAGAACCATTCAAAAACTTGCTGCTGTGATGCTGCAAGCAGCAGACAGCATCAGCAGGACGCTGTAAGGCGTGTGCGTGCAAGTTTTTGAATGGCAGCAGGGACATATGGAAATACACCCCAGCACACAGGAAATGGCCACACCACATGAACTCTAAAAGCTTCAACAGGAACGGTAACTGCGTGTCCATGCTTCTGCATCAGCAAACGCCGTTCAACCGCGTTCGCCCCATAGCCGCTAGCTAGCTTGCAAAATAGTCAGCCCAACACGTAGCCAGGTAGTGCACTGGCTAGCTGAGCCGCCAGCAAGCCACGAACCTAGCCAGCCAGTAAACCAGCATCTAGCCAGCAACATAACTTGCTAGCTAGCCACGAACCAGCCAGCTATGCAACTCGCCTGACAGCCAACATGTCACCAACTAGATGCCGAATCGGCTACCTAGCTAGTCGGCTCGCTAGTTAGGAAATTCGCTAGCTAAGTAGCCACCGAGTCTGGATTATGGCGGCGCCCCTTAGGGAGACGCCAGAGCAAATGCGTAGTAACAAATGATGAAAGTCGATTGCCTTCGTACATGCAGCTGAGCAGGGAGTTATCGACGGAATTAATCTTTATCTATTCTAGCAACGGATTCGCAGCGCAGCCAGCAGAGGAGGGAGTCTCTTTTGGGGCAGCGAAGTCGGCAGACTCGAGCACTGAACAGAATGGCAAATGACAAATGTGGAAAATGGCAGGAAGTTAAACATAAATCACGCAAAAAGCGTAATGTGGTTGCCATGAGAACTACTGTTGATGCAGTCACTATTATATATAGAAAATATACTATTAACACACGGTTCGACGTTACTGCTGCCAGCGTCCCCTCTTCTTGCCTCTATTCTCCGTATGTTCTACCACGCGCTGATGCTGGTATTGCGGCTACCACAGTATGACATGTACGAGTTGTATATGACACGTATGAATTGTTCATGTTAGTCATGTTTTCTCACATTCGAAACCAAATCCCTCTCCAAAAAGATCATCTTCAGAGTCCTCTGCCGTGTGACTGTTTTCGCCGTTTTGCTTGTCTTCATTAAATTCGCTTTTCTGTCTTTTTTGTGCTTTCCCTCGACCCCCACACCAAACAGACTCCCGAGCTCTCCTCATGTTGTACGCAGCGGCGAAGGCAGCGTCAGATCGAACTAGCGCCTCCACATTTTCTCTGCGGCAATTCAAAAAACCCAAGAACCGAATACTCAAAGCAATAAACGAAACTGACGGAGGACAATGTGCGTAAAATATACACATTCAACAACATATCAAATAGACACCAAACAAATCGTTCCTAAAATGACAATGCCAAAAATAGCAAAATCAAAGTCGAAGAGCAAGCACCACACCGAAGGAGGGAAGGGCTGTGACAATGCAGTACAATAATACAGGAAGAGGACCACGTCAATACAGCAGAGGAACCATTCAATACGAATACTTCGAACTGCATGTACAATCAAAGCAGCATGTGCTCTTAATGGATGAATAGCCCCTTCGACGGACGAACAAGCAACAATGGGATATGCGAACCATGTAACACACCACGGAAGAAGACATACAACTGTTAAACTATCAAACAGTTGAAAATACAGCGTGGGTGTGTCACAAGAATACTGCAAAAACATGCAGTACACACTGTATATATAATCGACGGGACGTAGCGGTGAAAGCAACAAAAGGAAGGGAAACAGCTACAATTTGCAGCAAAAAGCATGGAGGGCAACCCAATGCGTTGGTGCTTGATACACGATTGCTGTGTGGGCAACACGAAACGTTAATATACCTCTTCTTTAATATTCTTTGCTGTTTTCTACCACACGCAGAGCGCATGCGAGAAGGGAGAACAGAATTTAGAGCCTCCTTCCAATTTTTGTTCTTTAAATAAAAAATCAAAGCTTCCAACACCGCATTCACGTTCAACACGACGCGGTGTTTGTCAGGTAGAAAGGTCTGAACACAAACACAAAAAAATAATTGGAGAACTAAGTGTGCATGAGGGGAAAAAAGCTAGTCAAGGCAAATACCACTCCAACAAGACCAAATGCAAGAATAAGCTGACAAATATATGTGTAAATATATACAAAAATGAATATAAATAAACGGCATGCAAATGAAACGGGTGACACGGCCAATACATATATTCGCGAACAAATACATAAAACGAAACACAAATACGATTTGCAAAACCAAAACTAAAACACTAGACTCTAAACCCTAACACAAGCCATCAATATGAAAAAACTAAACAACGACGACGCAGAGAGAGTAGAAAGAGCAGAATGAGCATGTGCATCCAACAACAAATAAACAACAGACCGGCCCAGCAAACAGACCCACGAACAAACAAACAACCGAAATCCCAAACAAAATAATTAGCACCGAAACCCCTCCCCCCTCATTACCTTGAAGGGAAGCCTCCGGCACGTCAAGCCTAAAGTGTCTGCCTGAGATGCGCTCAAACCCTAAAGGAAAACAGACCCACGCAAAAGGCAGAAATGCATGCTTCTGCTGTTGTTGCTGTTATTGTTGATGTTGCCGTTTCTGCTGCTGCCGCCGCTGCGGCTGTGACACACCTTGCTGATGGTTCTGTCAACAAGGCCCCCAATAACAAAAACCTTGGAAGGGTCTATGTCCAGCAACTCCTGCACGTGACAAACAGAATCTAAACCCTAAACTTCAAACCCTATGCTCTGGCCATTGAAACAGCGGCAGTAGCAATGGCGCTGCGAAAGCAGTAGCTTGTGTGCCTGCCGTCATCCTCCAGATTGGAACTTTTTAAGGGCTCCATAGATGTTGTATAGGCTCACTGGGTCTACACAGCAGAAAGTGCTGCTGCTGCACGTTTAGCAAGAAGCTGGGCTGAACAGACTAAAACAGCGGACATACCTCAGAGGCATCCGGAGAGAGAACAATAATATCCTCTGCAGCAAAACATTCCCAGTAAGGCGCATCGTGCCGCAACACCTGAACAGCACCACAACCCCAACACAACATACTCCTTCAGCGGCAAACAAGCAGCAGTGGTAGCAGCACGGGCGGGCTTACCCGCCAAGAAGCGCCAGCGAAAAGGTCTTCACACGCCACCCGGCAAGGGCTTCCCTCCACAAAGGACGAAAGGTGCATCTGAATCTGCACAGCAGCAACAACAGCAGCAGCATCAGAGGTATGCGAGAGTCCCAGTCGCAGCCGCAGCTTTTGAACAACCCAGACCTTGCCTCTCCTCACCTTCACGTCCGTATTTCTCTTCAAGCAGTGATAGCTCAAAAACAACTGCTTTGCCAGGCTGCGGATTTCCTGTACAAGCAGCAGCAGACACAGCAGCAATCAAATCTGTTCCCCAGTAGCCTAATAGGCTACTTCCGTTGAGCCGTGCCTTCGAATTCTATCCGCGTGTCCAAATACGCTACAGTAGCAGCGACAGCACAGCAGCAGTAGTGCAGCAGCGGCAACAGGAGCATCTCACTTTATCTTTCATTGTTTCATCGAAGGAACAGTTAAAGCAAACCCGAAGGCCCCCTCTCAAGCATTCCTCCAGATGTGCCTGCAGCCCCAGCAGACGCAGCAGCAGCGAAAGCAGCAGCAGCAATAGCAAAAGCAATGGTCACCAAGGGTAGAAGGGCAGCACGCAGCTACAGTCAGCCTTATACAGCCTCCGGCCTCCCCATCTCTTTTCGTGTGGTGTCCCAAGTGTATCTGCGCTTTTGGACAAATACTGCAGAGAGTCTAGGGTTCCGGGTCCGGCCCCCACCTGAAAGGCTTTCTTCTCTGCCTCCAGCCGTTCCTTGTGAGCCTTCATAGCAGCCGACTTCTCTTCTGAAGCACACCGTAAGCCCCAATCCTACACCCTAGACCCTCAGTAACCATACCAAACCCTAATCCTTAAACGCTTGACTGTGAACACGACTGGCCATCTGCCTGTCATGCCTTTAGGATTAAGTACACCGCACAGATTTGCACTTATCCCGAACCCTGCTGCCGCTGCTGCTGTTTCCTCCTGCTACTTGAGTATAGCAGTGACCACAGGACGGACCGTAGGACTGCAACCCTTCGAAAATCTTTTCTTTTCGCTGTCGCCTCCGTTGCCGCCTCTCCTCCGGCCTCTGTTGCCTCTTCTTCCTGCGGTACTCTTCCCGCGTCTGCTGTTTCTTCTGCGAACGTGGCAGCCGACGCTGTTGCTGCTCTTGCTGTTGCCGCTCCTCCTCCTGGCCCTGCTGCAGCCCCATGCTGCTCCTACTCGGGCTCACCGCTCCTGTCGCTGCAACGGCAGCAACACGGAGCGCTAAGCCGTCTTCCTGGGATCCAGACACACCCCATTCCATGCCTCCATTGCTGCTGCCGCCGCTGCTGCCGCTGCTGGATCCTGCTGTTGCTGCTGCAGTTGGAGCTGCTGCTGGAGCTGCATCTGCTGCTGCAGCTGCTCCTGCATTTGCTGCTGTGCAGGGGAGGCTGCATACCAGAGATGCTGCTGCTGCTGCTGCTGCTGCAGCAACGGGTGGTAACAGGTTGTTTGCATCATCGGGTCTATGTAAGCTCCACTTGCTGCCGTTGGCCAGATGCTGCTGCTGTGTAGCAGCAACAGCTGTTGTTGTTGTTGCTGTTGCTGTTGTTGTTGGGCAGCAGCCACCTCCCACATGGAGGTCTGTAGGTGCATTGCCGCTGCTGCTTGCTGTTGCATGTGCGAGCCGGAGCCCACAGCAGCAGCTGCTGCTGCTGCAACAGCTGCTGCAGCAGGTTCTTGCTGCTGCAGCAGCAGGTGCTGCTGCTGCTGTTGCTCTGCCGAAGGAGGTGGCCACGACATGAGGGGCTGTTTTGCCGGCGCTGGGGATGGGGCTGGCGCAGGTGTTGTTGCTACGGGTGCAGCAGCAGCAGCAGCAACTGCTGCTGGCACTGGTGTTGCTGGTGGTACAGCAGCAGCTGCTGCTGCTGCCGCAGCAGCTGCTGTTGCTTCTTGTGCAGGTGGTGGCGGGGGGGCCATGTGGGTCAGTGGGTTGAGAGTGGCTGGTTCTGGGGGGGGCGGA
>NW_013564639.1:0-6356 GCF_000499605.1 Eimeria maxima | reverse complement strand
TATATATATATATATATATATATATGTAGGGTTTGGGGTCTATAATAAAAGTTAGTAGTAGTACTAGTAATAAAGAGTTATTACGTACAAGAAGAGGCATTTATTAATGGCAAATAAGCAATAAGGAGTTAACCGTTATATATATCAGCAATAAATAGCAGCTGCAGCAAATAGCAGCAGCAGCAAACAGCAGCAACAGCAAGTAACGGCAGCACCAAACAAAAGAATTATATATACACATTAACACTAATAAGGGTGATAAAGGGACAATATAAAGAGAAAGAGATTATATAAATATATAGAGGGGGAAATGAAAAAAAGTTAATAATAAATTATTAATTATTAACTATATTATGAATAGAAGAGAATAAAGAGGGTAGTAAAAAACATATCTGATTAAGAAGAGACTCATACCCACTAACAACCGCACCATAGTAACACATTCATCATTCAATACAGCCCCACCACCCTCACCACCATAAACACACTAATAATAATACGTAAATAATGAAGAAATGGCACGGAAACGCGGGCCAACGAGATACGTCAGATTGGGGGCCCCCACATGCCTGTAGTATTGGAGGGTTTTACGGAGGAGAGGTTAAAAACAGCAAACGTCATGCTGGAAGACGTCCGTTTGATCCCCAGTGACCCACAGAGAGAGCCCATATGCGCAGCAGCAGTAGCCGAATCGAACCTCACTGAAGTGTTCTCTGCTATTTGTTAGAGACAACGCAGCTGGTGGGACTCAGATGGGACCTTGCATGAAACCACAGGGCCTGTTTAACGCGGATTCCCGTTGCATAGGTTTTGAAATACCCCGTCACTTTGGTTTCATTCGCGTCACTACGTAAACGTTTAAAATAAATTTACAAGAACCGAAAAATTTTCTCTGCCGCTTTGTTGGTGTTCTTGGTGTCCATCATGGATGGATGACGTGGGATTGGCGTCGCCTTTTAAGGTCCTTAAATCACTAGACACTTACGTGTCATTTGGCGTGGTGTGCTTGGTACTCAAATCACTCGTCATACTGCATACTATGAGTGACGACGTGTTGATGTGGATGATGTCACTCAACGGATCCAACACGCGGCCATCTAACTGTTCGGCAGTGGGAGGCAGTTACGGTCGGACTTGCTTTTTTCCTTCATGCCACAGCTGCCTCATTGTAGGCTGTTTGTGTTTGCAGGCCACTAATCACTGCATTTTGTGGAGTATCCACAGACTCTTTTTTAGTGAACTGCACGCTGCAATGAACAACCCCCTCCCCATAGAAATAGCATGTCGATGTGCCCTTATTTCGTACGATGGCAAACGGTCGAACCTAATGATTAAGTTAGGATCAAGCATACATACCCACCTACTGCGACATTATTGGGTTTGTGTGTCCCGCACTTCTGCTCGAGTTACTGTGCCACCTGCTGCAACAGCAGCAGCTGCTCTTGCAGCTGCAAAGCATCCAGGGTGCACAAGGAGCTCCTGGATGTGCTGCTGGACGGGCACAAAGACGCTGAAAATATGCACATTTTGGCTGGTTGGCTTCACATAAAGACCACGTTGCGCAGCGCTTAAAAGACTCATGGAAATATGCATGCACGCCACAAACCACTCATGCACGCATGCTACACATGCACAGTCATGCGGCATCCCCTGTCTGTCAGTCATTAAGGTTCAAATCTGATTCGCAGGAGAACCCTACTCCCTGCGAATTGCAGTAATGAGGGGCCTGGAAAGAAAATGTAGGAGCCTGTGGAAGGCATTTTGCCCTCTAGTTGTTTTCCGTAGGCCGCAACTCGCCTACAGAAATTCACGAAGTGATTTTTATAGCAAGCAGCTTCACATCTTGCAAGGGCTTGTCGTTTTGATTCGTCTTCACCTGCAGATACACCGAAACGAAGGGGTAACGAGATGGGTTGGCTGCGAGCTGCATGCAAAGTCGGCACTTATAAGAAAACCGAGGCAAATGCAATTGCTAGCAGTGATGCAACAATTGGTAGGGCATCTACCACGGGAGAACATTGTAGCTGCACTATCGGCTGGCAACTGGTCTCAGCGTATTTACAACTACGGCGGTGTCTTATTGCATGGTCTCGTGCACTGCATGCATTGAGTGCGTTTTTCGAGGAAAAGGCATTTTGCATGCAGTTCGTGTACGAGGCGGAGGTTAACTGCGCGCTTACGCCCTCGATCTTGAGCACGACGTCCGCGCCGTGAGTAACTCTGCCGAAGACCGTGTGCTTCATGTCTAGCCAGGGACAGGGAACAGTCGTAATAAAAAACTGGGAGCCGTTGGTATTGGGGCCCGCGTTGGCCATTGAGAGAGTAAATGGTCGGTCGTGCTTCAGCGAACGGTGCAGCTCATCTTCAAAGTCGCCGCCCCAGATTGACTCCCCTGCAGTACAGACACCACAAATGGTTTCCATCTGCCAGCTGTAATGCACTTCTCTCAGAAGCAGGACATATGGGTGCATGCATGCAATTACAGCTGGGAACCACTCTCCAAGACCCAGAGCGCGAGCACATCATAAGCAGCCGCAGAAAAAACTCAAACAGCAGTGCAGGGCAGTGGGAGCTTGCACAAGTAAGAGAGAAGAATACTATCGAAAGCAGAGACTCAAAACATGAGACACAGAAGAAGAACCACGACTTCAGAGGCACAAGCACCATCGATGCTGCAAGAATTCACTGGATTTCCCCCCCGTTCAGCCCCAACAAATGCATGTCCCGCTACATGCAGGTTCATGCATGCATGCATGTCTGAATGCCACAAAGCCCTTACCGCCTGTTCCGTCGCCGTTGGGGTCTCCTGTTTGAATCATAAAGCCCTTAATGACTCTATGGAACAGCATGTTATCGTAGTAGCCATTGCGCGCATGCACAGTGAAGTTTTCGACCGTCTTGGGGCATTCTGCCCCAAACAACTTCACACGAATATCCCCAAAGGTAGTGTGCAAAGTCGCCGTCGATCCCACGCGCTGGGCAGGAGTAATTGCAGAGGCCCCACTGGCAGCTGCGACCGCAGCAGCAGCAGAGCACACCCATCAGGAAGAGAGCATTCGGTCAGCAACAAACCTTCAGGCACGCCGGAGTTGAGGACACGCATAACAAGAACAAACCCTAAACCATAATTCCTCACCACTCAATGATTCCTGCTCCTCCTTAGATGGCTTCTCGTTGAAAATGTCTCGTGTGTCCAGAATGCTTTCTGAGGGGGCCTCCGCAGTGAAGAAATAGACCCTACAAGAAAAGCACCAAACAGGCACGGCTGTCATCAAATGCCTTTCCCTTAGCATAACCTAATACACCGTAACAAGTACTTCAAGCGCTCATGTGGGTTGACAGCATCTGCTGCTACGATCGCTGGACAATTGCACACACCTCTTTTTCTTGAAGGCCGAAGCAACCATAATTGCATCGTTGGTTCCCATTGTCGTCTTGGCAACCCGCTGTCCAGACACACAAAAAAAAAAGAAAAGCGGCATTAAAAGAAGGAATTATCAACAACCCGCTGTATGCAGGCCCTGAACCGTAATCCCTTAACGCTAAACCGCTGGTAAGAAATGTAAAGAACTCCTCGCCTCACTCGCGGTAAATACGGCTGCTGCAGTGCAATTGCCAAATACCGCAGGCCCTGCTCGTGGCGGCCGATAAAGCGGCAAACCTGAACATACAACAGTCCTACGCCCGACACTCTAAACTCCAAACCCTGTAACCATAGATCCTAAACCCCATCACCCTGTAGCCCTAAACGCTGAACCGTAGAAAACAAAATCGCATCCCCCAACATCCCTCAAGGGTAGCTAGGTCCCCTTCAAGGTGAAAAGTGCTACATGGTGCGACAGCGATAAAATCCTCTTTAGCCCTGGGCCATCGCACTTTGTTGTCGAGAATGTTTAGGACCTTGACGCCTAGAAGAGTTGGATAAAGCAGAAAGGACGAGGAAGAATCGAAAAGGAGGTTCTGGTGAAGTCGCAATGGCGACCGACTCAACTCCTTTTCTAGCGCCGCCCGCTGCTCGAAGTCCAACGCATCCTGATGCAGCAAAGCGCATTGCGGATCCTTCTGCGCCATCTCGTAGTACTGAAGCCAACGCAGACAAGAGCAGAAGACGCAGAGAAGGAAGAAGTGGCGACACCAAGTAGTTTAGGAAGATAAAGACAGAGACACGTTGCAAGGCATCGGCCAGTGGCGACTTCCAAGATAGGAAGAAGAAGGCACGGCAGAAGGGAAACACAAAGACGGGGGCAGATACAAGGGGGATAGCTAGAGATGTGAAATTATATACCCTAAACACACAGATATAGAGGCAGACGAAGATACACCGCAAGTGTTGAGTGTTGAACCTTTTCACCCTCTCTGCAGCCCCAACGCAGCCCCGGTTACCCCGTTAACCGTGCCTTGACAAATACAAAAAGTGGCTAAACAAGTTCTCGAACCACTGTAAGTCGCTTATCTGTTAGCCGGGAGGTACCTGCAATGTCTCCAGATACACCCGACTCAGCTTTGCCCTCCGAACACCGAAAATTCGCAGGTGGAAATCGGCGCCGAGAACCGCCAGCCACTGGCCATTTGGACTCGCCGCGATTGCGAGGGCCGTAGTTCCATTCTGCGCAGCAAAATGACAAGAAGTAAATTTGCTGGTTGATTAGGTATATGAGCAGCAATCAACTGATCCACATTAGTTTGGCTGGGCTAAATAAGCCCAGAGAAATACAAACACGCACACCTTCATGGCAAGCAGGCAAGTGTTTTTATCTGTTTTATTTCAAGGGTTGCTTCCGCTGCAGCCACCCTGCCCCTTCATGAATGCATCTTTGTCTGGTAGCTTGCGGGACAGCTAGCTCGAGGAGACCAACACACGCACAACGACCTCCTCGTTCCCTCAGCAACGGAGCTGCCCAATGAGGCGCCTTCAGCCGACACCACTGAGGCAACCAACATTATACTACAAACTGACTCCGCACAACGAAGAAGAAGGCGCACGCAGAAATAACACTGCGTCGTTGCGCCAGGGGTTTTATACTCGATTTTGCTTAGGGCGTGGGTTAACAACAGTTAGGAAGAACAAAACAACACATAGAAGCAAGAGTGGTAGCCACATGCATTGCTAACTACAGCAGGAATCAAAGAATTGCGAAGAGAGAACAACAAAACACTATATTCACAGTATAAGGATTCGGTTCGCCGCCTTATGGAGTAAGGAAACGAACTTGAGTCGTCAATAATAGGCTGGTGCTGACAAAAAAAGAGACCTGCGCCGCTTTTAACACGAACTTCTGCTGCCACAAAGACAGGCGGATGAAACGACTTCAAGTGTACAGCGGCAACGAACGAGCGTTTGTGGTCTAGTGGTAGAATACCTCGTTGCCATCGAGGTGACCCGGGTTCGATTCCCGGCAGACGCATCCTCTTTCCGCCCCCTCCGTTTCATTGCAAATGCGCATAAAATTATATCTCAAGACGCAGTGGACCGTTTAAAGCGCTAAAATAAAAATACAGAAATTACGACATCTGACACGAGAAGTAGTACTAGCAGCTACAGGAGGGAGAGGAACACGCGGACAGAGACACGTCAAGAAAACGAACATGAGACAGAAGATTAGGCCCACGAGCACGAAACGAAGGCAGACAAAAACAGAGGAAGAATAAACGGAAGAATGGCATAAGAAGAGACAGGAGAACAGACATAAGAGGCTCACCCTTTGCAAGTCAAACAGATGGGTTTCCGCCTTAAACTCGAATTCGATTTGCTCCGGGTGGCTGACTTTTGATACTCTACGACCTGTATGTATACCCCAAAGCTCCAAGCCCCCGTCCTTGTCTGCTGAAAAACAAATGTCTGTACACCCCAGGTGAGCCAGCAGACGCACGGGCGCCCCGTGCAGCGAGAAGCTGACGATAGGCTTCGCCCCATGCAGCAGCGGTTTCAACACCACAACCTTGGGGCTTTCTTTGTCGGATCTGCAGTAAACACAAATACAGACACAACGCCACAGAAGAAAAAAATGCGAAATCGTGCTATGCATGCAAGAAATGCATGCAACCTCCCGCACACGCTGCCAGGCTTCAGCAGGCAACCTCCTCACGCCTTCAATAAACAGGAAGAACACTCTCCTAGGCAAGCATACGAAACTGATTATATTGTCATGCGCTCCCTTATGCACACTACACGAGATAGACACCTTTTCCCCCTGTTAATATGGGCGGGCGCACATGCAAAGAATTCAAAAAGCCACGCATTCAAATTGTTGTCCTGTATATCACCATCTATGCATCTCTGCTGCATGGAACACTCAAAAAAACACCGCCTGTCGATAGTCTGCAAATATCTCCATGCGTCCATATATATATTATAT
>NW_013564637.1:0-6641 GCF_000499605.1 Eimeria maxima | reverse complement strand
CACACACACACACACACACACACACACACACACACACACACACACACACACACACACATCTGTGGAAAACGTACTGTCTGCATTGCCGCATAAAACGTCACATTGTACAGCACAAACACGAGCATTCCATGTCTGCATTGATGCAGTTGATCGCATCATTACTACGAACATCTCTTAATCGATCTGTCCACTGGCTGAGTTGATCCGCAAAACGTACCACCTGGCCAATCAATACGTAAACACCGTGCCTTCTTCCACAGTAGCACATATGATCTTAAGGTGCGCGCAATTCATCAACGCCAGTCAAAATACCAGCGAAGCTGACAAGTACAATGAAGGCCTCCTACAATGATAGACCGGGATTGGCCATTCACTGAAACATATTTTATATGACTATCGTGCATAGAGTCGAACACAGCAGCACCGCTGGGTGGTTCTGCTAAGAGGCACGCGTCCTGATGTGTCTGTGGTATAGCTAGCAGGAACTGAAGGACGTCTGCCACCATAGATACAGCTGGCCCAGAGACAATGTAGCGTTGTATCATGCTGGGTTGTCAGCCTCTTAACTGTGTTCGTATCACCGAGCTGGGGCTCTACAAGCGCACCATTGCACAATTGTGACTTGTCACCCACTAGCTGCGTGTGTCCGAGAGCGGACGGCCACCTTCAATATGGCGACGCGCGGAAAGTCTAGGCTCACGTGCACACAGCAGCTTGAACCAAAGCCTTTAGCGGGCTCAGGCGAAGACAACGGACAGGCAGCAGAGGCCAGTTCTGGATAGAAATATAGAGACAAGGTAGCTTTGAATACCACAAAGACAGCTGCTAATGTAGCAAGCCTAATATTCGCTGCCCCCGGAGCAGGAACTCTACAACGGGAGATCCTAGTTCCCCGGGGGAACCAAGGTAAGGCAAACAATTTACTCTTTGAAGGAAGCTGTTCTAGCGTTGTATCATGCTGGGTATTCAGCCTCTTAATTGTGTTCTTATCATCGGGAGGGGGCCCTACAAACGTACCCTTGCATAATTGTAACATGTTACTCACTTGCTGTGGACAGAATGCAGTAGATAGTCACCAATACGGCTAAGCGCCATTACTTTAGACTAGCGGGTTCACAGTAGCTCGTTGCCAAATCCTGGGCAGCTTCAAGCGCAGACGACAGAGGGACGGCATAGAAGTTCTACCCAGAGGCAATGTAGCTATTTATACCACAACAAGGACTGCTAAGAGAGGAAGCCTGACATTCCCTGCCCTTGGCGAAGGATTGCCGGCAATGCAAGCCAAACTTTACATCAATATAAGCACCTACGCACCTGCTGTTTTTGTGTCAGCGTGGAAAGTAGCCTCCATTGGGGCTATTTGTGCAACACTGCATGCTCAGTTACACACAGCAACGTGCCGAATCCTAAATCGCCTAACATGAAGACGACAATAGCAAGCACAGGAGCTCTATCGAGGGACAATGTACCTTTGGATACCACCGAACTTGCTGCTAATAGAGGGCAACTGATATTCTCTTGCCTCGGAGACGGTACTATACAACATGAGTTTCTAGTCCTCCTGTACGTACAGCCATGGTCAGCTAATTGTTCGTCAGGACACTAACATAAACTGATCTATTTGCTGTTCAGGGAAGCGTGTCTAGCTCTGTATCATGCTGTCAGCCCCTTCACTGTGGTCGCATCACGGAGCGGCGGCACTGCAAGAGAACCGTTGCAGCATCATAACAAACTCCGCACCTGCTGTGTTTTCCCAGCGGGGCCCAACCACCTTCAATACGGCTAAGCACCAACACTAGAGGTTCAGAGCTATTTATATCGCAACGTGTACAGCCACCTTCAATAGGGTGAAGTGCCAATGCTTTAGGCTCATGAGCATAGAGCTCTTTGTTTACACATCCTGAGGGGCCTCACCCGAAAACGACAGTAAGACAGTGGATAAGCTCTATCCAGAGACAAGGAGGAAGCTTTGGATACAACCGAAATTGCCGCTTATTGGAGAAACCTGACGGTCTCTTCTAGCAGGCACTACACAATATGAGGTTCTAGTTCTGTACATATGGCCGTGATCTGAAGGAAAATGTCCGTCAGGAGAATACGCTACGGCAGCGTTGCAGAATTATAAAAAGCTACGCACCCGCTGTTTGTGTTGCAGCGTGCACAGCCACCTTCAATAGGGTGAAGCGCCAATACTTTAGTTTCACGAACACACAGCTTGTTGACAAATCCTGAGCGGCCGAACTCGAAGACGACAGGCAGATAACAGAGAAGTTCTCCCCAATACATACTTGCTACATGTACAAAAAATAAGGCCCCCAAGCAGCTGTCTCCTTAGAAACGGCATAAGCCTTTCCCTAAAACAACCGCAAGGCGAAGAAGTGATTTTATCAGTACCTACAAGCATTTCTGGGTGCTGTTAAGCAAGTATCGCGAGGATGACGCAGCTAGCCAAATTCAGCGACCTAGCCTAAAAACTGGACGTAGTGCGCCCTTCAAAATGCGTATTCATGTGAAGTAACAATCTCACTAATTTTCCGTTTTCACGGTGGCCTTGCAAACCACGGGAAGCCTGCTGTGTTACCTGGGCAAGTGTAGAAGCACTGAGTTGAACGGTAAAGCGTAGTGGCACTTTGACGCGTCAAAAGGTACCTGACAACATACGAACAACTCGCATTTTCGCCCGACCCAAGCGGGCGGTGACAGTGCCCCTTATGCATCGGGGACGCACAAGCTGATGACGTCATATGCTTGCTAGCGTCTAACGTGACCCTCGAACAAGCCGCGACTGCTTCGCAAAACACTGGAGAGGTGTGCCTTCTCTGACAAGCGCATTAGCCCAGTTGGGCGTGCAGACCCCCCTCTGCGAAAAGGATCTACAGCATTCGTCAACGTGTATTATGCTAGCTCGGACGGCTCAGCTAGGGGCAAGCAAAATTCCAGAGATCGCTCCTTTACATCACATGAGCCGCGCAGAAACAGGACCAGACGTCAAATGTGCCTTCAATACTACATACACCTAAACCATGTACGTCAAGACACAACCGCGATTCGAGTGTGGAAATTCTGTGCATTATAAAGTTGGGCACAAGCAAAAATCAACATTCCCTGAAAATACTGCTTCTTGGGACGACTTTCTAGAGTGCTGAAACCTGGAGGAAAAACCCTCCCTATCCATCTGAGTATTCCCCCAACACATACGTACTGCGCGATTGTTAATCAGCAAATACGGTGCACACATGCAAGAGCGTTTGGAGCATCGGCGACGCCGTACAACTACTCCCCTTGCTGCCGCCGCTCGGTGTTTCATAATGGCCTCATTGGTTCCTCTGGTAGCATGCGGACTACTGCCTAAGGATACAGGGAAATCGAAGTTAGTTATTGCAACATTGTCAAGCAGGTGCGGCAGGTAGTACTGTGACGAACTGGACCACGCCAAACAGCAGCGGGGCCGCGTTCTCCAGAAACAACTCACCGTTTACGTTCCCTTCCTACGGTCCAAGTACAAGCAGTCCTAATCAGCAGCCGGTCTCGTCGAATATTCAGCGTTCCCCCAGACGAATGCAACGCCTGGTGCGTTTCGAGACGTTCCAGCACCAGCTAGAAATGACTGTTTTGCATCGTCAGTCTAGATACCGAGGTGGTTGCGGCTGGGGGCTAATCGGGCCAGTTGCAATTGGGAATGCTTCCCGGTGCGACTGCGTAGCAAGGGCACAGGATTAAATATTGTCAAGAGCCCCATCCACCAGTTCGATGATGCAAGAAAAGGCCTGGTTTCTGTCATACTCACAGTAACATAATAGTTGTTGGGGGAATGCAAACTGCGTAAAGACGTAGTGAATCTACAAGCTCATCCACAATCAGTCCGCTGTTACAGAATGGGCGCTAGGAGATACGAAGTGCGGAGCCTACCGCAGGCTCTGCATTGGGGATGACCACAGTGCAGAGCAGAATTTGTCGTGGGCTAGCAAAGACATTGAAGCCTTTCACAGCCACGCACAGACTGCGAACGCGGCAAGCAAACACACTTTAAAAACCATCAGGTGAGCTGCCCAAATTTTCATGCAAGCTGTTGATTCGTGCACATACATCACATCTGCTGTAAAGAGCACTGCCTATGTGCGCCAATGCATGGAGGAGTGCAGCACAACTCGTCTCCACTGGAAAACACTTTCAGGCTTGCCACAACATCTGATTGTTGCTGGCACATGCAAGGTTGACGGGGGTGACGAACATGAAATATTGCAAATTGTTGCCAGAAAAGGGAGACCAAACTTAGGAGACCACACAGAGAGCTACTGCCACTGAATTGCAGTCAAATGTGAAGGACTACACGTGAAAGCTACAAAAGGCCCACTGAGGGGCCAAAAGGTCGCCCAACGACTAACTGCAAATTAAGAGTGTCCTTCCGTCCCACGTATCTGGCAAAGCATTGCAACTCATGTTTTGCGCAGTTGATAGCTCAAACAAAACGACATGGCCGATATCTGATGCCTGCGAGAGCGGGCGTCCTGTAACAGATACTGTAAAAGGGGTGAGCGCGATAAAATCTGGACTCCAACACGCTCATATATCTTCGCATTGAGCAGCTCGTACAATCTACAAACCAACGGCAAACGAAAAACAGTTGGCGAAGTAGAGGTTACTTGGAGTTGCCGTAACTAAGTGTTTCAACCGCGGGGGATAGTTCGTAGTTCTTGCCATGCAGGCTGTAATCACGAATAGTAGGAGCAGGCGATTGGCAAAGTAGGGGAAACCCATCAATGCTCCCCATGAGCCACACAGCGTAGAACAAAGGAATGTAGCAATTCCAAGTATGTCAAATTTGCTGGAAGATCACACACACACACACACACACACACACACACACACACACACACACACACACACACACACACACACACACCTGTCGAATCCGCAGATTGTTTTTCCACGCATACATTTGCAGGAATATCAAATGTGATTCTACTTTTATCGTATGCATGCCACCCTTGGTGGCCTCAAGCATGGACGCCGGAACCTGCATAATACTCATGCACTCACGCACTGTGTATCTCATGGAATGTACATGGCCACCCCAGTACAAAAGGACACCCTACCAGCAAATGCCAACCTCGCAGTTTGCTCCGAAACTGTAAAACGACTCCCGATGCCTAATTGCCATGAACTATCCACACGCTAGGGGCGGGTGAAGCCTCCAGTGCCACAGTCACGCAGTGATGCATGGGAACTGCGGAGGTAGCCTGCAAATGATACGCTCTGGCAAGTTGTCATTCAATACATACTTTCTGAGGTCAAAAATATATCATTTAAATATGGGTAGGCATATTTACGTTACACTCTGTGGATCACTTTCGCGCTTGTTTCTGTTAGTGTCCTTGGCGCTGTTGAAGCACTGCTACCAGTGAACCCAGCTCCGTACGTGCTGAAATTGCGTGGGTTAAATTTACTTTTCTTGTGGACGTGATGCATCCTTGCGAATCGGCTTCTACGTGTACCCAGTATGGCGAGACCGTCACAACAAAGCAACCTTAAACTTCGAGTTAATCGTCTATTGGTGAGTCAACTAATGTCCAACTACAGAGTCCACTAGATATTGCTTCGAGCTTCAGACAACTGTCCAACAGCCACCTCGTCCTATATCAGGACTCCTACCACACGCCCCTGCACCTCTGCGCAACTGCCGAACCTTCCTAAGAACATCGTTTAAACTATTGCTCACAGCCTGCACCCCGAGTGATGGTGAAATGGTCACCAAATGTTAGGGCGACAAGCGTAACATGCTAGTTTTGTTCACTAGGTCGTATCCTCCTGGCTGATGCTGCAACTGCGGTGGGTCAGCTAGGTTTCGGTACTGCACGCGCCCCCTGGAAACCTGTATCTTTTCTCTAGACAAATAGAACACTTCAACATTTTTGCGGTCCAGCCCTGTCCTGTTGCTGGTGATGCACTCGTCATACAGGACACTTCATTATATCCTTCCAAACATGCATTGTGGCCAAACAGAGTAGATGCACTGCTCCAGCTTCATGGAGTTCCACACTTGCAGATTCTATAGAACTTCTCGACCGATGCCAGAATGCTCGGCCGTAACTTGTGCACAATCGTGGCTCTACCCTTCCCCGATGCATACTGCCTGGTTGTGTGCCACATCCGATACGTCTGCCGTGCATCACATGCAGCGCGCAACCTTTTGCATCTGTACAGAGCGCCTGCTTGAAGCAGCAAGGAACACGTTTACGTCTCCCTGGACCCCACGCAGGAGCGCCCTCCACGTGGCCGTCATGACGAGCATTCCAACTTACCCTTCACAAAAAGGAGCGCGCAACATGCAAAGAGGAGGTAAACGTGTCTAGTTGAGGCAGTCCTACACCGGGCAGTATCATTTCTCTTAGACATGTACTACCCCCAAGACGCACCCTTAACTGCAGTCAAACAGCTGGAACCATCCGCAAAATGCATCCAGTCTCCCTAGAGAAGAAAGCATATCAAACTGAGCTCCCCCCACAAGGATACACATATTCACGCGAAGGACCATACGATTGCATTCACCTACGCATATAAATATTGATAGAAAAAGTATTGGCTGAGGGTTAATGCGGCATGTTTAGGCTTTGACGATCACCAGCGTCTGTCTGCCAGGT
>NW_013564636.1:0-6699 GCF_000499605.1 Eimeria maxima | reverse complement strand
AAATATAAATATATAAATATATATATGCATGTTTTGCATTAGATGTGCGAGTGTTGCATGCGTGCATGCATGCATGCATGCATGCAATAAATAAATGAATAAATAAAATAAATAAGATAAATAATTAAAATAAATAAAGAGTCTTTTTATTTATATATAAATAAATAAAAAGAAGGAAGAAAAAAGAAGAGAAAATAAATAAAATAAATAAATAAATAAATAAATAAATAAATAAATAAATAAAATAAATTAAGTAGTATATACATCCATAGGTACATCAATAAGTGCATCTTTTATTAATTTTTTTTGTTTATTATTTAATAATTTAGGGTATTTAATTTTAATTATAATAAATAAATCCCCATAAGAATTATTATTATTATTATTATTATTATTTTTATTATATATAGGCATACCTTTTCCTTTTATTTGTACTATTTCTCCATCATATACTACATTATTTATTTTATTTATATTTATTTTTTTATTATTAATATGTTTTATATCTAAAGAAAAACCAATTAATGCTTGTAATAAATCTATACGTAGTGTCATGTATAAATCATTACCTTTTCTTTTATACCTGCATAAATATATATTTATATATAAATATATATATATATAAATATATTTATTTTATTTATTTATATATTTAGTAATTTAATTCACTTAATTCATTAATTTAATTAATGGCAAAAACAGGGGGGAAGGGAGAACAAATTATGCCTCATTTATACCATAAACCCTAAACCCTAAACCCTAAACCCTAAACCCTACAAAAACACTAAACCCTAAACCCTCCTAAACCCTTCTAAACCCTTCTAAACCCTAAACCCTAATCCCTAAACCCTACCCTAACCCTAACCCTAACCCTAATAATTCTTCAACAAGAATAAAATCTCCTGCCTCATGCTCCTCCTAAACCCTTCTAAACCCTTCTAAACCCTAAACCCTCCTAAACCCTAAACCCTAAACCCTAATTTTTTTCTTACATAGGATGAGGTAATTCTTCGACGACAAGAATAAGATCTCCTGCCTCCTAACCTTCCTAAACCCTTCTACACTCTCCTAAACCCTTCTAAACCCTATACCCTTCTAAACCCTAAACCCTAAACCCTAAACCCTAAACCCTAAACCCTAAACCCTAAACCCTAATTTTTTTTTTCTTACATAGGATGAGGTAATTCTTCGACGACAAGAATAAGATCTCCTGCCTCATGCCCAATTTTATTTTCCGCCATTTCTTCAAAAATAATTTTCTCTCCTGTTTGCATTCCTCTCTCTATTGTTGCTGTTATGTCTACAGTCTCCATCTCTGTTGTACCATTAGGACATTCCTATAAATAAATAAATAAATAAATAAATATATACAATAAAAAAGGATTAAAAAGAATTAAAAAGAATAAATATTAAGAAAAAAAAAGAAAAAGATATATTATTTATCTTTATTTATATTTAGGTTTGCATTCCTTGGAGGGAAAAGAAGAGAAAAAAGGAGAAAAACAAGGAGAAAAAGGAGAGAAAAAAGGGGAAAAAAAAAAGAAAGGAAGGACATGTATTGCACCATGTGATTAACTATTTAATTAAAATAAACAATAAATATAAACAAACAAACCTAAATAACAATAAAAAGAATATAAAAGGAGGAGAGAAGCATGAGAGAAAGAAAGAAGGAAAACAGAGGAGAAGAAAAAGAAGGGAAAAAAGGAAGGAAATAAGCCAAAAAAAACGAATAAAAGAACAGAAAAAAAGAAGAAAATAAGAAGAAAATGAATAAAATAAGAAGAAAAGGAAATAATATATAATATATACCTTGCATCCTTGTATCCATGCCTTCCCTTGATCTACACATGAATCATCTTGTATCTGATTCTGTACTATGAATCCAGGACCCATTTGTTGGGTAATAATCTTAATACCTAATCCTTTACATTCTTTTTTTTTTATAATACATTCATGTATATTTATACATAATATTGGTCTTGTATATTGTATATTTAATCTATTTATACCATCATATAATTGTTTTATTGTTAATGGTACTTTTATTACTGTATTAGGTACTTTAGGTAATATTCTTTCTTCTTCTCTTCCTCTTCCTCCTCTACCTCCACCACCAAATCCACCAAATCCACCAAAAAATTCAGAAAATACATCAAATGGATGACCAGGATCATGTCCTCCTCCTTGATTCAGTCTATACAACAGAAAATGGAGAAAAAAAGCAGAAAAAAGGGGGAGAAATCAAGAAAAACGCAGGAAAAACAAGAAAAAATGCAGAAAAAACATGCAATATAGCATTCACAAGGAATACAATTATTCATCATTTCTTCTCTATAAATAAATAAAATAAACTTTATATAAAAAGAATATAAATAATTATATTTATATTTATATTTATATTTATTTATTTATTTATTTGTTTATTTATTTATTTTATACACATACTTCCCTCTCTAGTCATTCATGTCCTTGTGTGCATTATACAACAATAAATACACCATGATTAATAAACATAAGAAAGAATATAAAAAGAATACAAATAAAATAAAATAAAATAAATAATAAATACATGAACAAATAAATAAATAAATAAATAAATAAATAAATAAACAAGTAAATAAATAAATTATATATGTACCTCCTTAATCCTTCATGTCCAAACAATAAATAAGCCATAAAAACAGATATAAAAAGAAAATAAAAAAGATGAATATAAAGAAAATAACATAATAAATAAATAAATAAATAAATAAATAAATATATTTATTTACCTTTCTAATCCTTCATGTCCTTGTGTATCATAAATATGCCTCTTATCTGGGTTACTTAATACCTCATAAGCATAAGAAATTTCATGAAATTTTTCTTCTGAATTTTTTTCTTTATTTTTGTCTGGATGGTACTTTATAGATAATTTCCTGTATGCTTTTTTTATTTCTTTAGTTGTTGCTGTTTTTTTGATGCCTAATATGTCATATAAATTACCTTTTATTGATGTATTACTACTACTACTACATACCCGTATACATATTATATATATTATACATATAACGGCTAGTAATAGCCGTTTAGATACTATCCTCATGGTATTTATATTTATATATATGTATATATATATAATAAAAAAGGAGAGAAAGAAAAGGGAGAAAGGAGAAGAAAAGGGAGAAGGGAGAAGAAAAGGGAGAGTAGGAGGAAGAGGAGAAGGAGTATTGTTATTATTTATAAGTATATCAATATTATACTGTTAATTCATATAATTATATATGTACTTTGTATATTTACAAGAAATACAAGGATAGACGGAAAAAAAGAGGAAATTCGTCATCAATGTATTCTTTATTTTATTCATAAAAAGAAGAAAAAGAATCAGGAGGGGGGGAGAGATATGCCATTAAGGCAATATAGGGATCAATAAACGAGTTAAATAATTATTTATATAAAATATAAATATAATAATCAATAATTATATACAAAAATACACAAAAAATACAGAAAATATATTATTTTATGATGAATTATATGGCGAGACGCCAATGGATATTTATATATATAGATATATAAATATCCACAGAAAGAGAGCAAGAGAAAAAAAAGAACCGCCTTATGTCTCAATACTTTTTTTATAAAAATAAATATTTTATAGTAAATTAATTCATAAAATATATATTTAAGTTGTTTTCTTCCGTCAAGAGTTTGTTTAATAGTAGTAATAAATAATTAATAAGAAAAAAGCCCCAACAGCACAGCCAGCCAGACGGGGGATGCAGGGGTATATTTATTTATTTATATACACTTATTCCTTATTAAAAAAAGAAATATAAATATAATTCTCCCTGAAGTAATTAAATAACACATAAATAATTCAATAATAACAAATAAAAAGGAAATAATTAACACCAATATATTCAACTTTGTACCTTTTTGTCAATAACCACCTTCATCTACCATCTTGTTGTGTATAAGTAAGCAGCACACCCTGTCTAACGGTGTTGCATGCTTTTCTTCTTCTTTTTTCCTTATTTATTCAATACCAAGAAAGTATTTACTAATTGTTTGTAGTATAAACAAAAGTAACGAAATTAATCGTGATTATGCCTTTATGGTGGACTACGCTGCATAATGAATTGTATATAATACAAACAACCTAGCGAGGATCCTTGATCTTATCCTGTGTGAGCAACAGTAAAGGAAAAATAATTAATATAATATTTCCTTGAATACGACACACCTCCCTGCTCACTCTTTAGGCTCTCCGTGCTCAGCAGCTCTGCAGGAGAGGCTGTGGTCTGTCTGTTATGAGTTGTATAGAGGACCTTGCTACAAGTCTTTGTGAAAGAGAGCAGCCTTTACAAACAAAAAAGGGCATTCTTGGCTGTATGTACATGCAGTGTTGGCAATCGTAGAGAACTTCCGCTTGCGTACCCTTTGTCAACGAAGCCCGAGCAAGGATTCATGTGGACGCGGCAGACCGAATTGTCAATATTGCACAGCTTATTCTGCAAACAGTGACACCAGTAACCTTTTCAACAGTCACTGGAATCTGTGAGTCCGTGCTGACTAAGTCTACACACAGAAAATAATCTATCTGGCGGTTGAGAGCTCCCCAACCGCTTGCCCTAGCATCTGGGAATTGTGTCACTGATTGATGGGATTTGTTAACCCAACTTGGCTCAGGCTCCAAAGTGGACTTGGTATCTTTAGCCACGGCAAAGGTGCAACATCTCGACCGTTTCGTCAACTCAGCTTCTACTACTCAACTTCGGAGATGGCTGACCTTATATAATATATATAATTCTTCTTGGAAGCAAATGGCAGCTTAACTCAGATACTGTTCATGATATCTTGATACAAGAGCTTTTACGTCGAACTAATTTGCCGCCGTAAACCCTGTCATGCCATGGTTGACTGAGTGGAAGATGATCATGCGTCCTCAAGAAGAGAGCATTGTATACTTACCGGGGAGCTATAGGGAATTCATTTGTCAGCGCGACCACCAGCATATGCATCCTACAGGGAAGAACGGGAGAGCATAGTGCCCCAAAGGAAAAGCGGCAACGAGACACCAACACAGTACAAACATGATGGAAGCAGCGACGTACGAAGGAATGCCCTCCGCCCTAATGGTCCTACGAAAAATGCCCTGTGAAATGATTCAACCAAGTAACACCCGGTTAACAGCTCAAATGCGGGCATTTGGAGGAAGAGTGCGTGGCAATTTGACTAGAGTAGATGCTTTGTACAGGACAGACAACATCAGGTGCCGTCGAACAAATTCCTGGCGCAACCTCATGTCTTGTTTCCAGCTATAAGGAACTTCCTCATATTCTAGATGAAATTCAGCGGAACAATGGGACAAAACCTTTGAACAACTCGTTAGTCTGCCAACTCTTTGGAACGTTTTGTTGAACAATTAGGGGGCTGACGATTGGGTTGAACACTGGGGAGCTTGCCGTATATATAAACTCAACGCAGCTGTACACTTGACTAATACACAACGACACAGGAGGCAGCCAACAAAAATTTTATTCTGCTGATTCTGCATCCGCAGAAGGAATTTTATTTGGTTTGTTTTATGCCTATCGTCTTCCTTTCTAAAGCAGTCCGCGGCCGTGTAGTGCTTGCTCAGACAGCTGATATCCGGAAAATAATGCTAACGCCCTCTACATTAAGATAATTCTAGTCCACTTATGTCGGCAAAAGAGAGAATACAAGATCCGTCTACCCCTGACAACCTACAGGACCAGTTGCTCGGCAACGCATTCAGCCTGAAAGCCCGGATAGGGTGTTGAGCATTCGTAAATCCTCTGGCTTACTGTGTCACCCCATGGCATGACATGCGGGACTTCTCCCGCATGTCATGCAGAGGCAGCCTACCATCAGCTGCAACAGGCCTTGACGCAAGCCGTTATGAAAGACACCCATGTACCGCGGAGTTGTCGAGCTCACGCGAGGACTACCGTAAGCTCTAATGGAGTAACATACGTGTAATGTAACATACTTAAGCAACGAGTTCCTTAGATCTGCTGGCCTCCTTCCCCATGCTGCAGACATACTAATATCAGCACCGCAAGCGCCTACAGCTGTGAAAGATCAGGCATCCGGCCAAAGGTTACAACGGATCTCAATGCAATTCAGGTGCAAAACAGCCTCATAAACAAGCACAACAACGCTTCCTTGTCTGTAGAGGGCAACAACACTGTAGGCACTTGCTAAGAGCTTCTGATTACATATCAATAGTCAAAGGGAAGAGCGTAGTAGTTCGTTTGCCCACTTCGGAGACACTTTACAACAACTCCCATGCTACACCGGTTACAAAATCGGGCGCTTTGTTTGGACAGAAGAGAAACAGGTTGAAGGGCACTCTGTTACTGTACGAAGAACTGTGTGCTCTGTGACACTTCGATATAACGCAGTTTCTTGTCTAAAGCTAAAGCAAGAATGTGGGGCTCTTCTCGTTTAGCTCCACACGGGAAGCGATTACTGGCCACAACGGCAAGCGGTAATATGGGAGAAGGTGCTGAAAGAATGGTTCGTTCTGAGGTTCTGATGTCGCAGCTGGAAACGTTGGAAGCCGGAAGGGGTTGAGCAGAGGCTATTCCATTTCTCGTCTGCTGGCCTGCGGCATTGGTGTTTTGGAAATTTTCAAATTTTGCCGACAGCTTCAACAATCCTGCTTGGCAAGTTGTGAACTGTTGC
>NW_013564635.1:0-49886 GCF_000499605.1 Eimeria maxima | reverse complement strand
AATAACAACACGTGTGCACGATACACCTGTATAGGAAGGAGGAGGGGGGGACGGGGGGGAGGGGGGAAGTGGTGTACATTATACATAAATGTATATAAAAAAAGGCCAAAAAAGAACTAAATGAATAAATATATAAATATTTTGATGAAAAACAAAGAAAATTGAATATTTATTCATAAAATAATTAAAAAAATGAATAAAAATGACCGCAGGTTTAGCCAGTAGCAGCACAGGCGCCGCCGACAGAGAATCAGCATGCAGAAAGAAGAAAGCAGAGGAAAGCGGCCTTAAATTCAAATAAAAAAGAATTTTTTTTGGATAATTTAATTTATTTTATAAATTAAATTAAATATATAAGAAAATATTTATAAAAAATTGATTATTTATACATAAAATATACGCAAATTGATGACAGATTGTATGATTATTGTATTGATTGTTCACGTCTTGTGTCGCGTCGGGCTGCAGCAGCCGCTTCTGTTGTATATTTTCTAAATATATTGAATTAATTTTATATTTTTCTTCTTTTTTTAATTAAATTAATTAAATTCTTTTATTATTATCATTAATTACTGTCGGTTTCCGCTTATTCCTCCCGCGGGCTCCCTGTGTTTCCTCCTGTCTTCTCGCGGGTTTGAATCACCGCGCCGCTCTTTTTCCTCCTTAATCTTCTTTATAGCGATAAAAAGACTTTTAAATCAATAAATAAACCCTAAACTCTAAACCCTAAACCCTGAAACAACCGCCATTTGCTGCTATTATAGCAACAGCAAGCTCAGATATGCTGCCGCTCTGCATGCATGCGGCATATTTCCTGCTGCTGTCCTCCTAGCCACAGCAAATGGCGTTATTCTCTGGTATGTCTATTAGGGGGCCCCATAAGGACCCCCAAAACAGCAACAACAGCAGCAGCAACAACAACAGGGGGGCCCCTCCCCAGCAGCAGAAGGTACCTGACAACACTGCAGCTCCAGGAGGGGGACCCCATGGAGCACAGGCTCCACCAGGAGCAGCAGTAGCACAGCAGCAGCAGCAGCAGCAGCAGAAAGTTCCTGCAGCAGCAGCAGCAGCAGCGCCTGAAGGCAATGCCTTCACCAGGGCGGCATCTTCTGCATTTTCTTTTCTCTTTAAAGGAGGATCGGATACTGCCTCCCGCCCTGTCCAGCCGCAGCAGCAGCAACCAGCAGCAGCAGCAGCAACAGCAGCAGCAGGAGCAACAGCACCAGCTAGAGCGCCAGCAACAGCAGCAGCACGTGCAAAGGCTCCTGCAACACGTGGAGGGTATCGACCTCCAGAGGGGCCCGCTTTCTTTGGGGGGGCCCCCGACATGCATCATCCCTCGCATGCAGCAGCAGGAAGCAGCAGACTGCAGCAGCAGCAGCAACAGCAACAGCAATCGCAGTACGTTCAGCAGCACCGACTGCCGCACCAGCTGCAGCAGCAGCCGCTGCAGCAGCCCCATCATCAGCAGCAGCATTACGCCGCACCGCAGCACCAGCCGCAGCAGCAACACCAGCAGCAGCAACAGCAGCAGCGCAACTGGGGCAGCAGTTCAATGGGGGCCCCTGTAGGGGGTACAGATGATGCTTTAGAGTTGCTGCAGCATGCCCTGCAAAAGGGTACCAGGGGCCCCCTGGGGGGCCCCTCTCCTAGTGAAGCATTACCTGACGGTCTTTTTCTTTATAATGAAGCATCTGCAGTATCAGGGGGGCCCCCACTGTACCCTGGGGGCCCCCCCACGTACCCTGCGGGGGGCCCTCTGTACCCTGGGGGGCCCCCCACCTCGGTGCCGCTGCCGCAGCCCTCCAATATTCAAAGGAAACCAAAACGCTCAGTCGTCCCTGGCTTAGCGGGCTGGCAGCAGCAGCAGCAGCAGCAGCAGCAAATGCAGCAGCAGCAGATGCAGCAGCAGCAAATGCAACAGCAGATGCAGATGCAGATGCAGATGCAGCAGGAGCAACAAATGCAACAGCAGCAGCAGCAGCAGCAAATGCTGGAGATGCAACAGCAAATACAGCAGCAACAAGAGCAGCAGCTGCAGCAGCAGGAGCTGCAGCATCAACAGCAGCACGAAGATGGACAGCCTATTGCCGGCCATCAAACAGAGCCTCTTCATCCGCAGCAGCAGCAGCAGCAGCAGCAAGTGCAGCAGCAGCAAGTGCAGCAGCAGCAGCAGCAGCAGCAGCAGCACATTAATGCCTCCGATGCCCGTTTTTTTTCTGGTTGTTGCACAACAATGCCTCCTTCTCCTTCAGCCTCCCGTGCAGCAGCAACACCAGCAGCAGCAGAACCTGCTGCTGCTGCTGCTGCTGCTGCTGCTGCTGCTCCTCGTCTTGCTGCTGTTAATTTTTCTTTATTTAACGAAGCAGCAGCAAGAAAGACAGGAGAATTAGAAAGTTTTTATTTTATTTGCCGCAGCAACGCGCAGCAGCAGCAAAAAGAAATTATGAATAAACTTCTTGCTGCTGCTGCTGAGGAAGCACAGCTGCAGCAGGTAACCTGCTGCTGCTGATGCTGCTGCTGATGCTGCTACTTCTGCTGCTGCTGCTTATGCTGTGTATTTGTGCTGCTGTTGCTGCTGTTGGTGCTGTGCAGGCGTGCTGCTGCTGCTTGTGCTGCTGCTGCTCTTGCTGCTGCTACTGCTTCTGTTGTCTGTGCTGCTGTTGTTGCTTGTGTTGCTGTTGCTTTTGCTACTCGTCTCACTGTTGCTGCTGCTCTGCTGCTGCTGCTGCTTACTCTTGACCTCTGCTGCTTCTTCTGCTGCTTCGTGTTGCTGCGCAGGAGGCTGCAGCACTGCGACAGGAGCAGCAGCAGCTGCTGCAGCAGCAAGAAGAAGCTGTTGCAGTAGAAGACTTTGCTGCTGCAGCAAATGCAGATGAACGACTGCAGCAAACAGCAGAAGAGGTTTGTTTTTCTTATATCTTTTCTCCTGAACCTGCTGCTGCTGCTGCTGCTGCTGCTTTTGTTGCTGCTGCTGCTTTTGCTGCTGCTGCTGCTGCTGTCTTCTTATGTGTGCTGCTTTTAGAAGTATCTGTTCTTTATTGATATTCGCGCTGCTGCTGTGTCTGCTGCTGCTGATGCGGTTGCTGCTGCTGCAGCTGAGCTCAGTGCAGCTGCGCTCTCTGCATATGAAGCAGCAACAGCAGCAGCTGCTGCAGCAGCTAGCGAGCATCGCGGATCATTTGCAGCAGCAGCTGGTGGATCTGCAGCAGCAGGCAACTGGAGAACGGGAACAACTGCAGCAGCAGCTGCAGCAGGAGCTGCAGCAGCAAACAGAACTACAGAGCCGATTAAGAGATGAAATAGAGGAGGTAACAGCAGCAGCAGCAGCAGCAACAGCAGCAACAGCAGCAGCAATAAAACACTTGAATAGCTACGAATGTTGAGCTTGCGTCTTTATGCCTACTTGTCTTGCTGCTGCTGTTGCTCCTGCTGCTGCATGCGCTGCTGCAGCGGTTGCAGCAACTACAACAGGAAGCAGCCGGTTATGAGGAGGCAGCAGAAGCAGCAGCAGCAGCAGCAGCAGCAGCGGAGGAAAAGATGAAGAAGACACAGAGCGAAGAAGCAGAGACATTGGCAGCATTGGAGCAGCAGCGAGTGTGAGCTGCATGCACACTGCAGCAGCAGCAGCCGCTGCTGCTGCTGCTGCTTCTGCTGCTGGCAGCTACCGTGTTGCTGCTGTTACTGTTGTTGCTGTTGCTGCTGCTGTTGTTGCTGCTGTTGCAGTTGTCTGGACTTGTTTTTACTCTGTGTTGCTGTTATTTCTACTGCGCTTGCTGCTGCTGTTGCAGCAGCTATTGCTGCTGCTGCTGCTGCTAAGACGGCGCGCAGCAGCAGCAGCAGCAGCAGTTCATTGCCCCCTTTTGTTTCTTTTTTATGTTTTTTTTACTAAGAGTGCTGCAGCAGCAACTAGAGGAGACAAAGAAGCAGCTGCTGCAGCTTGATGAGGCTGTAGCAGCAGAAAGGGCACGGGTAGAAAGGTAAGGGAGAGCGTTGCTGCTGCTGCTGCTGCTGTTGCTGCTGCTGTTGCTGCTGCTGTTGCTGCTGCTGTTGCTGCTGCTCTTCCTCTTTCGTTCTTTTGTTTGCCTGTGTGTTTTTGTTATTCATTTTGTTTATGCGAGTCTTGTGCTGCTGCTGCTGCTGTTGTTGTTGCTGTTGTTGTTGTTGCTGCTGCTGCTGCTGCTACAGGGCATCAGCTGAGGCGGCGGCGGAGGAGATGCGTTCCCGGCAGCAGCAACAGCAGCTGCAGCAGCAGCAGCAGCAGACAGCCATGGAGATGGAACAGGTAAATAGCAGCAGCTGTAACCCCAACAGTAGCAGCAGCAGCAGCGACAGCAGCAGCAGCAGCAACAGCAGCAGCAGCAGCAGCAGCACTAATTAAGGAATTATTTTGGGGCTTTTTTTGTGTGCATGCAGCTAAATAGCCAACTGCAGCAATTAGAGGAAGAAGAAATTATTTTATCCAAGGCTAAGGAAGAGTACGTTATTTATTTATTATTTATTTATTTTATTTATTTATTTATTTATTTATTTATTTATTTATTTATTTATTTATTTATTTATTTGTTTACTCCGTGCCTCTCCTCTGTCTTTTTTTTATATATTTAGATATAAATAAATAAATAAGTAAATAGATTAATTAATGCCTCTGCTGCTGCTTCTGCTTCTGCTGCTGCTGCTGCTGCTGCTGTTTCTGCTGCTGCAGTGGTGCTGCAGCAGTATCTCGTTGTTCTTCCTTGATAGATTTCCTTAAGGAAAGAAGAAATTTCTTCGGGTGTATGTACACCCCAAGAAAAAAAACAGCTAATTTACCTATTAAATATATTAAACAATTAAAGGATAAACAGTAAATATATACATGCTGCTGCTGCTCCTGTTGCTGCTGCTGTTGTTGCTGCTGCTGCTCCTGTTGCTGCTGTTGCTGATGCGGATGCTGTTGACTCATCGCTGCTGCTGCTGTTACTGTCTTATTGATGCTGCTGCTGCTACTACTACTTCTTTATTACTGCTGCTGCTGCTGCTGCTGCTGCTGCTAGTTCTTCACTACTGCTGCTTCTGCTGTCTTGTTGCTGCTGCCTGTTGTTTGGTGTTTGCATGCGTCCTGCTGCTCCTCTTCTTATTTCCTAACCAGCAGCTGCTTATGATGCTGTTGCTGTTGCTGCTGCTGCTGCTGCTGCTGTTTCTTTCTCCGTTGTAGAGAGCTACTGCAGGAGTTGGGCCGCCAACAAAAAGAGCTGCAGCAG
Organism: Eimeria maxima; assembly: GCF_000499605.1. Lineage (NCBI taxonomy): Eukaryota > Apicomplexa > Conoidasida > Eucoccidiorida > Eimeriidae > Eimeria > Eimeria maxima. The sequence continues at coordinate 44,643 of NW_013564635.1, read as the reverse complement.
CAGCAGCATGAGGCGCAGCAACAGCGGCTGTCTCTTTGTGGGGAGCAGCAACAGCTGGAGTTGCTGCTGCCTGTGCTGCAGCAAGAGAAGCAGCTGTCTATACACTCGAGGGACTTCAAGACAGCAGCCTCTCTAGCTGAGAAAATACAAGTTCGTTTTGCTGCTGCTGCTGCTGCTGCTGCTGTTGCTGCTGCTGTCGCTGTTGCTGCTGCTGTCGCTGTTGCTGTTGCTGTTTCTGCTGCTGTTGCTGTTGCTGTTGCTGCTTGTGTTTTGCTGCTGGTGCATGCCAAGCGGCTATCTGCACTGCCTAACGCTGCTGCTAGAGCTACCTCTACGTGTGTTGCTGCTGCTGCTGCTTGTGCTGCTGCTGCTGCAGGAGTGCTCAGGGAAGATCGACAGCCTGAAGACGAAGTCGGCTGAATTGGAGGCGCAAAGAGCGCAACTAGCAAATGTAGGGTTTGGCCAGGGTTTAGGGTTTAGGGTTTAGGGTTTAGGGTTTAGGGTTTAGAGTTTAGGGTTTAGGGTTTGATGCGTAAATATAGAGGGCATATGGAGAGGACCTACTAGTGTTGGCTAGAGGCCGTTGTATGTTTTGTGTATATAATGGTTCTTAGGGTTTAGGGTTTAGGGTTTAGGGTTTAGGGTTTGTCTGTGTGACAACAGTGCCTGTCTGAGTTGGGTGCTGAGTTCTCTGCTGCAACAGCAGCAGCAGCAGAAGTAGAGGCAAAGGCAGCAGCAAGAATATTATTATCTGCACAATATATGGAGAAAAAGATTCAAAAATTAAGAGCTAAATGCCCTGATGATAGAGACCAGGTAAACCCTAAACCCTAAACCCTAAACCCTAAACCCTAAATAGAGCAATGCATGCGGAGTTGGCTTCAAAAAGAGACTATCAACAACTGTACATACAGAAAGTTGCTGCTGTTGCTGCTGCTGCTGCTGCTGTTGCTGCTGCTGCTTCTTTTGCATTTGCTGCTTGTGCTGGTGTTGCTGCTGCTGCTGCTGCAGCGACTAGCATTGAGCCTGGAGGAGGAGGGCAACATGCTGCAGCAACTAGTGGAGTTGCTGCGGCCAGGAGCAACAGCAGCAGCAACAGCAGCAGCAACAACAACAGAGGGATCTGACGTCTCTCTTTCAGGAGAGAGCGACGACGACAGCAGCAACAGTAGCAGCAGCAGTAGCAGCAGCAGCAGCAGCAGCAGCAGCAGCGATACGACCGGAGATGCAGCAGAAACAGATAGTAACATAAAAACAGAAAAAGAAGAAATAAAGAAAGACGGTCAACACACACCAAGAACGGATACAGGGACACACGCAGCAGCAGCTGCTGCTGCTGTTGCTGCTGCTGCTGCTGCAGTAGCGGCCGCCGAAGAGGCAACGGGCGCCCCAATGGCGACTGATGCAGCAGCAGACGGCGCCGCCAATGCAACAGAAGCAGCACAAGAAGATGCAGCAGCTACAGCAGCTACAGCAGCAGCAGCTGCAGCAAGTACAGCAGCAGCAGGAAGCGATGATACTTCTTCTGGCGCAGGTAGCCAAGAGGGACCCGCAGATAGTGCAGCTGCGGAAGATGTACCTGCTACAGGAGCAGCAGCAACAGCAGCAGCAGCAGCTGTTGCTGCTGCAACGGCCGCAGCCATAGATGGCATAGCTGCTCCCCATGAGTCATCTGCTGGCGACGAGCCGTCCCTGGAAAAGCAGCAGCAGCATGAGCAGCAGCAGCATGAGCAGCAGCAGCATGAGCAGCAGCAGGAGCGACGGCAGGAGGAGCGACAGCAGCAGCAGCGACAACAGCAGCAGGGATCTGCTGCAGCAACTGGAGGGCTATTTGCTGGACTGGCGCTCAAGGCTTCCGGACCCTCGAAAACTTTGCTGCAGCCGGAGCAGCAGCAGCAGCTGCTGCACCAACAGCAGCAGCAGGGCAATGGAGTCTATCAAGCTGCAGAAGCAACGGCACCAGGACCAGGGGAGGCAGAAGCAGCAACGGCAACAGCAGCCGCAACACCTGATGCAGCGGGGGGCGCAGCAACGGAAACAGCAAGGAAGGAGCAGCAAATAACTGCAGCAGAAGAAGCAGACGACAAGCGGGAGGCTGCTGCTGCCGCGGAGACGCGCAACGCTGAAACAGCAGCAACAGCAGGTACCGTGGCAGCAGAGAGAGAGGAAGCTGCAGCAGGAGAGGCAGCTGCAGCAGAAACAGCCGAGAAGGCAGCTCCAGAGCGAGTAGCAGGAGAGGCAGCAGCAGCAGAGGCAGCAGCAACAGAGGCAGCAGCAGCAGAGGCAGAAGCAGAAGCGCCTGTCGCAGCAGCTGCTGCTGTTGCTGCAGTTGAATCTGCTGCGGAGTCTGCAGCGCCCGAAATACCAACGGACACAGCTGCAGCAGCAGGTGCAGCAGCAGCAGCAGCAGCAGATGCAGCAGCAGCAGCAGATGCAGCAGCAGCAGCAGATGCAGCAGGCACAGAGGCTGCAGCGGAAGCCGATAATCTTTAGGGAAGGATGAAATCTGGTTTGCTGCTGCTGGTGGTGCTGAGTCTATCATCGTAGCACCGCAGCAGCAGAGGCTGCAGCAACAACAACAACAACAGCAGCAGCAGCAGCAGCAGCAGCAGCAGAATTGTCTTTTTGGGGGCGCTTTGCCCGAGTGTTTTGTTGATTCTCTGCTGTTTGTTAAACAGAAATAGAAGAGAAGGAATTCTTAAACCAAACGAACTTCTAGGGTTTAGGGTTTAGGGTTTAGGGTTTAGGGTTTAGGGTGGGGAATGTAAGGGTTTGCGAATGGCGCGTAGATGATGGCTTGGGGTTTAGGAGTCGGTTGGTTAAGGGTTTAGGGTTGTTTGCCTTAGGGGTTGTGGCTTGTTGTAGGTTGTAGGGTTTGCATTAGGGTTTTTTAGGGTTTGCGTTAGGGTTTGAATTAGGGTTTAGGGTTTGGCGTTTAGGGTTGGTGTGTATTCACTTCCTGAGAGAAGGGTTTGCTTCAATCTGCAAGGGTTTAGGAATTAGGGTTTGGGGTTTGTGCTCCCGGCTGCAGTGCATGGGGTCTAGGGTTTAGAGTTAGGGTTTAGAGTTTGTGGCTAAAGAGTGTGTAGTACAAACCCTTAACCCCCACAGACAGCAGCTGCTGCTGCAGCAGCTGCTGCTGCTGCAGCAGCAACAAAAGCAACGCCAGCAGGAGCCAATAAGGTAACAGCTACACTGCGCTGGATGATGCAGCTATGAAGAGTGCAGCTCCAGCAGCAGCAGCAGCAGCAGCAGCGACGGAAACCGCGCCAGCAGCAGCAGCAGAAGAGGAGCAGATTAATAGCATCACTACGCCCCGATGAATTCCCGTGTGCTGCTGCTCTTATTTGTGCTGCTGCTGTTGCTGCTGCTGCTGTGCTGTTGGTTATTGTGCTGTCCTTCTGCGTCTGTCCCTGTAGCATTATTTGTTTTCTTTTTTTCTTTTATTTATTTATTTCTTTTTTCTTTCTTTCCTTTACGGTGACACTACCGAGCTTTATGTGTCATAAGATCAGCACCTCCCGCTGCTGCTGTTGCTGCTGCTGGTGCGGCAACAACAGGAGCAGCTGCTGCAGCTCTGCGTCAAAATGCAATTCGTGCTGCTGTTGCTGTTATGCCTGTCGGTGTTTCTCTGTACCTCTTGCTGCTCTTGCTGCTCCTATTGCTCTTACTTCTCTGAATTGCTTGCTACTCGTGCTGCTGCTGCTGCTACTGCTGCTGCGGGAGCTCGTTCGTGCAGCAGAAAAGCGTATCCAGTGCTTAAATATGTTGTTGTTCTTTTGTGTATAAATTTAAGACAAAAATGTAAAGAAATACATCATGGATTCATGGATAGATAAATAATAATAATGACAAAAGAAAGAAAACACCGAAAAAAAAAGATGAAAAATAGAAAGGTAGTTCTTTTATGTTAGTTCTTCCTTTTAAATCCTTTTCCTCTCTTTGTATTTCTTTTTCCTCCTACCCGCTTCTTACCATTATATTATATATTACCCGCCGCATGCAAAGAGCCAACAAATAATATTAATATTAATAAATTAAAGGATTTAAACATTTAAAAATAGTAAAGAAGAACAACTTGCATATATTAAATACAATTCTCCTCAGTCTTCATAGAATTGAGGAGCAGCTGCAGTAAGCTCCTCCTGGGTAACAGCAAGCAAATTGTGTGGGGGTCCCCCTCCTCCTAGGGGTTTGCTTGTATCGGTAGCAAGCGGTGGGGGTGCCATGGGGGCCCCATAGAATACGGACAGCCCCGAGGGAGGGTACAACACGCTGCGAGGCCCTGTGGGCAACAAGTAGCTGCTGCTGCTGCGGTGCAGCAGCTGCAGCATATATGCCGATGGCTCCACCAGAAGTTGAGGATACACACCAGGAGGGGGCCCCACAGGGCTGAGACCCCCAAAGTGGTAGTACGGCGGCATTGCCCCGTTAACTGGGCCTAATGTACATCCTCCACAGCAAACGCTCATGTCATGCTGCTGCTGCTGTGGTTGGCGGTGGACCAGGAACTGCTGCTGATGCGCCGAATGTAAATGATGATGATGGAGCTGCTGGAGGTGCTGCAGCTGCTGATGCTGCAGAACCTGCTGCTGCAGGTGGTGGTGCCTCACCTGCTGCTGCTGTTGCTGCTGCGGCGGCTTCTGCTGCAGCAGCACACGAGTTCCTGTGTTTGCTCGAGCTGATGCATCCCCCAAGTAGGGAACAGGGGCCCTTAGGCCATCTGCCGCTAAAAAGGGTGCCGCACGTTCTTCCTGCTGCTGTTGCTGCTTCGCTTGTTGTTGTTGCTGCTGCTGGTTGGAGTGCCGCTGCTGTGCTGAAGTGTTTGGTGTTGCTGCTGCTGCTTCGTCTGCTTCTTGGGGCAACTGCGACTCTTCATGGGCCTGCGGCAGTCTTTGCTGCTCCAGGTCATCTCCCACGCCGCTGCATATTAGCTGCTGTTGTTTCTGCTGCGGCTGCTGCTGTTGCGGCTGCTGCCTCTGTGTTCGGGCACCTGGCGACACATGGGGCCCCTCACGGCCGGCGAGTCTTCCGTCTGTCTCCCTCAAGCCTTCACCCTTGCAGTGTGCATACGGTGCCGCAGCCCCTGGCTGCTGTTGCTGTTGCTGCTGGTGCTGCTGCCTCTCGGCCGACGGGGGCCCACCACCGGACCTGCGGTATTGTCGCTGGGCACCCTGTTGTCCTGCAGCAACAGACGCATTGCTGGCGGGCCCCCCTGTTTGTGCACAGCGTAGTGCATCAAATCCACCTGGGGGACCCTCGGGGCTCCCGCCACCGACTGCAGCAGCAGCAGCAGGCCCCCCACCGCCGAAGCGTCTTTGGCGTTCTTGTCTGTGGTTAGGCGGGCCCCCGCCTTGCTGCTGCTGTGGGCGAGAAGCAAGAGGCTCCTCGGCTCCTTCTTGTGACGAACGAGAGGGCCCAGTTGTTATTGAATTCTGGTGCTGTTGCTGCTGTTGCTTCCCCCATCTGTTAGTGCCTGTTGTATTTGCAGTCGAGTCGAGCTGCAGCGGGCCCCTCCCCCCTTTTGTCCACTGGCCTGTCTGTTGCAGGGCCCCTTCCCGCTGCTGCTGCCCTTCTTCTGTGGTGTATTTGCTGTCCAGGCCTCCCGGCCCTCCCCCAGCAGCGTCTTCCATAATGCCGCAGTAGGCCGCTCCTGCCTCTTGCATGCGAACATTCGGCTGCCTACCCCTCGGGCGCAAGCCCCGATTGCCCCCCTCTCTGCCTCTGGGGGCCCCTTCCAGGCCCCTGGGCCCCCCGTCCAGACCTCGCAGGCCTCCTTCGCGGGTACGAGGGCCCCCATCGAGTCCTCGGGGGCCCCCCTCCATGCCCCTGTGCCCGATGTCAAGGCCCTTGGGCCCCCCCTCTGGCCCCCTTTCCCCATGAGGGGGTTGCATCCCGTCAACAGCCCAAAGTGCCCCTCGACTGGCGTCTCGTGGGTGTCCTCGTCCTCCTTGTTGCCGCGGCGCTTGAGGTCCCCCATGATGAGGGGGCCCCCCTTGATGGGCGGAACCCCCGTGTTGAGGGGGGCCCCCATGATGGGAGGGTCCCCCGTGATGGGGGCCCCCCTGCTGGTGTGGTAGGAAGAGGTGAGTTCTCCTCTTTGGTCCATTTCTTAGTTCTGCATTAGAGTGAGCAAAGCTGCAGTGTGGGCCAAAGTTGCATTTTCCCTCTGCATACCACGGGCACATGCCTGTGCGCGGTGCATGCACATTTGGGGGGGAACCCGCCGCCGCCGCAGCAGCAGCTGCCGCCGCCGCAGCAGCAGCAGCAGCAGCAGTAGTAGCCGTAGAGAGGCTGCTGCTGCTGCTGCTGCTGCTGCTGCTGCTGCTTATGTTGTTGTTGTTGCTGCTGCTGTTGTTGTTGCTGCTGTTGTTGTTGTTGTTGTTGCCGCTGTTGTTGTTGCCGTTGTTGGTGTTGCTGTTGTTGTTGGTGGTGGTGTTGTTGTTGCCGTTGTTGTTATTGCTGCTCAAAGGAATGCGAACAACTCCAGCTCCACAAGCTCCCGGGTAACGGCTGTGGCCTGCCGTCATGCTGCTGCGACCCTGCTGCTGCTGCTGCTGCTGCTGCCGGCCGTGATGGTATTGCTGCGGCTGCGGGTGCCGGTGACGATGGGGTTGCTGTTTGGTGGTCCCGCTGCTGCTGCCTGTGTTCCCGTTGCTACTGCTGGAGTTCGCGTTGCTGCTGCTAGAGTTCCCGTTGCTGCTGCTGGAGTTTCCGTTGCTCGTTCTGCTGCCGAAGGCAGCAGCTGCCCGGTTGGCCTCGGCCTGCTGAGGTGCAGCAACGCCGCCTCTTGCTGTAACAGCTGCACCGGCAGGTACGGGCGCGGCGGCAGGAGCTGTCGGTTTTATAGGAGACTCTTCTGGATACCCTTCGTGGGGTTGCTTGTGCCCTCCTGTTGTTCTGATGCTGCTGAGAACACCAATAGGAGAGGGGCATCCATCATGCCGCTGCTGCTGTTGATGCTGCGCCTCATCCTCCTCTTGCTTTTGCTGCGGGTGCAGTTGCTGCTGTTGGTGCAGCTGTTTCTCCTGCTGCAGATCCTGGTGCTGCACTGAGGCCTCCATTGTAAGTGTGTAAGGGAAAGTAGCGCCTTTGCACCCGTAGACCTTCAAACAGGCATACACCTGCAGCAGCAGCAGCAAGACCAACACAGGTAGCAGGTAGCAGAAGCAGCAGCAGAAACAGTAGCTGAGACAAAACAAGTGCTACAAATAGGCGTCTTATTCGTCTCTTCCTTGGAGCATTCTTGTGTGCATACACCTCTGCCAAGCCACAACATGCATAGCAGACTGCAGCTGCACATGGAGCACCATAAGCTGTAGCAGCAGCAGCTGGAGCATCAGTCGCTGCAGCCGTAGCAAGGTCATCGAGTCACATCTCCTAGAAGCTACGCGTAAGCCACTTAACTTACAATTTACAGTAGCAGCAACAGGTGTAGCAACATGGCGGTGTTAGATGCCCTGCCTCCTCTGTGGCGTCTGTTCAGCCCTGCAGCAGCAGCAGAAGCAGCAGCAGAAGCAGCAGCAGCAGAGGCAGGTACAGAAGCAACGGCACAAGGAATCCACAAAAGCACAACTGCCTAATGAGACAACAGATTTAGCATGAAATTGCTGTCCACTACCTCCTGCTGTGCTGCTGTTGCTGTTGCTGAGTTAGAGCCCTCCTCAAGAAGGAAGTAGACATAGTGATTGCAACTGACACTAATGCTGGCAGTCCACAAACCCTCAACCCTAAACCCCAAAAACTGGGGGAGTCGAGTCTGCGGCACCTTCCCCGTCTTCTTGGGATTTAGGGTCTGGGGTTTATGGTTTGCAGAGGGAAAATGATGCATAAACGAAGTAGATTAAATTGTGATGTTGCTGCTTCATTACTTACAGGTAACCTGGAGGAGACGGAACTCGAAGGGAAAGGGAGCAGACTGACAGCGGATTAATTGCTGCTGCTGCTGCAACCCCCAGGCACCCCCCTACAAAAGCAACGAGAAAAACAACCCATTCAAGGTGGAACGCAGTTAAACGCAGGCACACACAAGGCTTGGTGGTGTTGCTTCTTCTTGTGTTGCTGCTGCTGCCCCGCCGCTGCTCCTCTTGCTGCTGCTGCTGCTCCTGGGTGTCGAGATAGCAGCAGCAGCAGCGCGGGCAGCAGCAGCAAACCGGCAGAATTTCTTGCACATTGCTTCCTTCTATTTGGATCGTTGGTGATAAATTAAATTTGCATTTAATGACGAAGAAAGCAGAGCAAAAAGACGAGGAAAACTCGAAACAACAAGGCGCTGGTCCGTGTGTGGCGTGCGCCTGCTGCGTCTGAATGGGGAGTTGTGCAACACTTAGCAACACTTAGGTAGTGTTGTTTTCGATTTTTCTCCTCAGAATCCAAACTGGATATTTTATCTTAAAAATATCATTTAAAAGGCACAAAAATATTAAAACCTGCCATTTACCCCCACTTTCCACTTTCGGCTGCTCGGTTCCCCGTGCTGCTCTGGGAGTGATTTTCGCACTTTTCCCCCGTTGCATCCTGTTATTCTTGGATTTAAAAATTAAATTATGGTTTTTAAATGCACAACATTAGTATTTAGGTGTCCACCTGAGCATCTACGATGTGTACAGGAAAAGTGGGGAAGACTACGCGGAGGGGCTCCTCGGTGCTCCCGTGCAGAGTTTGTTTGCTGAGCACTTCCCTGCGAGTCGCGGGCATATGGCTGTTAACTGTGGTAATTTATTCGGTTTTGTTTTGTTTGGGTTCTTAGCCAGCTAAAACGGGTTTATGCACTGGGCAATTCAATGATCTTGCTTCGGCCGCCCTGCAGGCAGCTGTATCTGTTGCCTCACTTTCCATAGAGTACGCAGGTGCATCAGTGCTTCTCTCCAAAGCACATGGCCGATTGTACAATTGTGCTAACGGGAGCATGCAAATGCTCGCAGAGCATTGGTGCGTCTAGACATGGGCCAATTGTGCTGGTAGCGCCAGTCCGTGATCGTATTCCGTAAGTGCCATCTGCTGCAGCCGACTCAAAATGCTTGACAAAACTTTTGTACATGCAACTGGTCTGCACTCCTCCCCTCCAGGCAGCGGCCGTGCAATTGCCTAGTCTCTTGGGAAGCCCGGCCAGGCTTTAGTTGCAGCCCCACATGCGAGCGCATGCAAGCCGCCTGTTCTGCATGCACAGAACCGGTAGAGGACTGTTGGAAACTTCAAGTTGCTGGTCGGTTGCCTACTACCGCGTACTACCATCGAATGGGTGCTCGTGTGTAATCTTCACACGCAGAGTTACCAGCATCGGACACACGTTGCTACAGAGTCCGATACTTCAACAAATTACATTGTACTTGGCAACGCCAAAATGGGGCTAAAGTGGCATATCGTCATATTCACATGCAGGGGGCCTACGGAGGGCCAACCAAGTCTGGTTCACAACGGGCTTCAGTGTGCCCTGACAACTGCCCTCAGCCTTAGCAAGACTATGTCTGCTGCTTGCATCCACGGGCGCCTTGCAGAACCAATTGCGGCACGATGTACCGCAAATCAAGGCGTTGCCTCTCCTCACCACCCACACGCATTTGTGCCGCTGTCCCCAGATCACCCGGAGACTGCAAGGGACTGCGGGAAATACACATACATATATTGTGTTTTTGTACATGTGTATAGCAACTACTCCTTCCTCCTTCATGCCTGCTTCATTTCTTCTCCTTGCGCTAAGTTTGTTTTCTGCTTCATTTTTTACGTGAGTGCTTTGTGCGTTAATGAGTGCCTTGTGTTTTAACGTCTCCTGTTGGGTTGCGCTGACTACAACCGGCAATCGGACTTCCAACGCATCATGTTGGCGCGCCCTGGCAACAGCAGCACCGGTGGTCGTGGTAGTAGTAGCAGCAGCTTCTAGTATGGCTGTTGCAATATTCAAGCTGCGGCAGAGCGTTGCATGAGCCTCTACTGCAGCATGTGCTGCTGCGCGTGCTGCACCAATTACACCAGGTGCAGCAAAATCCCCGGCTGTAGCAACCTGACCAGCTGTGGGTGCTGCAACAGCCCACTCAGCGTATGCAACACCCTGTGCAACAGCGGCTGCAGCTGCCACGCTGTTGCTACTGTTTCTGCTGCAACAGCAGCAGCTAAAGCAGCAGCAGCTTTATGCAGCTGTATCAGACTCCGTTTCTGATTCATTTTCGATAAGAAGGACAACGCAGTTGGGGCAAAGCCCAGCGGCTTCCAAAGTACCCTCCTGAAGCGCAGACAGACAAAATGCAGCAAATGCTTTGCAGCAACAGCAGTAGGAGCTGCTGATACATGAGCAGGCAGCAGCACCATCAGCAGCAGGGCCTACTGCTGAAGTGGCAGTAGCAGCAACAGGTAAGTCCAGCGATTCTTTTGTGTAGAGTTAGTCAAGGTACAACAGAAGCATGAGTGCCATATCAAAGGCTCCCGCTGCTCTAGTTCGTCTTCTGTTTAGTAATGATGCATGCGATTGGCTCCGTTTGCTATTCCTGCTGTTCTCAGTACTGTTCCCTATGCTGGCTGGAATCTTATGAGTGCAGACGTTCTGATAATTGCTACTATTAATTCTATTAGTCTTCGATATAATTGGTGTTACTGTTGTTCCGGTTATTACGGCTCTTGCCTCACTACCACTAGGGCCAGTGCAGCAAGCGGACCGTTATGGATGCGCTTTTCCTCTATTGTTGGTAGAATTATACGTCTTACTATAACTGGTCGTATAATTCATATTGCCACAATTAGTGGAGCTAATAGCTACCATTATCGCTGAGATGGCTATTGCTGTTTTACCCTGGGGAGAACTCTGTAGGGTGATACAACCAAATCAAACTTGGACGGAATTTGCAGAGAAGGCATCTGAACCACAAAATGCAAAACAACAAAAAGCTGCTTGAAAACAAACGAACTAACAGAACTTCAGAGAACTAACCAGCACACGACTCGAGCTGATACACATATAACAGAAACGGCAAGTTGTCTGAGCAGCAAAACACAAAACCCCAAGAAAGAGCAGGAAACAAGAATTACTGATGCGCCCACGAAGAACGGAAAGTGCACAAACGGAAAAGGGAAGGACCGGCAAAAAGTGGGAGACGCATGCATAAAGAAAGAAGGAGAAGCAGGCAAAGAATGGAGGGCAAATACGGAAAGGGAGTGAAAGAGGAGACTCAAGAGAGACATAAAAACAGAAAGACACAAAATACAAGCGGCGACTGGAAAGTGAAGGCAAACAAATACCAGGGAAAGGGAAAATGTATGCAACAGCAAGGAGTGAAGAAACCAATATGCACAAAGAGTTGAGCGGCCGTCGGGAGAAGTCGAAGCACGAAGGATGAACGGCACACATGCGGGATCCGGGACAAGGGAAAAGCAAAGTTAAAGACATGAGGCGACTGCAATCGTGATAAATCGCAGACATATGATGAGAGGAAAACACAGGAGTCAGAGCCGCTGGAACAAGCCCGACTCGAAAGCAAGAGTTGCGAAAGAGCCTTTAAAACAGAAAGAAAAACGAGACAGTGAGAAAGGAATGCCCAAAAGGAGCGTTAAACAAATAAAACGAAGAATGATATACGAGGTGAAGCTAGAACCATGAGACAAAGAGAACAAGAAGCAAGAACAGAGACAAAAAATGTGACAAAGACATACCCAGAGAGAAAGTCACACACAAAGTATGCGAGAGACAAACAAACAAGGGGGGGAGTTTGGGCAGAGAAATGCATAAAGACACGTAGCAATCTATCAATCCATGAAGGGGATGTAGGGGAAAAGTAACGACAACAGACAAAAAATGGAGCGTCTCCTCACGTCGCAGTATTCAGCCACGCAGTCGGTCCACCGATAAAGAAGCGCAAGAGAAGAAGACGCCGCGAACGTTCTTGTTATCCTTTTTCCGCATGGTAGTTTAAGACGAATCTTAAAAACACAAAAAAAACAATAAAAGAATCCAAATGAGCAGAATAGCTCCAACAGACATGAATCGCCCATCCTCCCTCAACACAAAGCCCAAAAAAGAAACCTAAATAAGCTAGATAAGGACAAACCGAGATTCCTTGAAGCATGAACACAGTAAAATAAGGAAGTAATACAATACATGACAGGCAAACACAAAGTCGACATCAGACGCGAAGCGGGGGCAAAGAGAATAACAGCAGGCCCAGTACCCAAACACGCCAGCAACAGGAGAAATTTCTGAGTGTATGGAGCTTTCGTTGCTTTTGTCAATGCTGTCGCTTATTCTGTTCCTGTGTCTGCTTCTGCTCCTGCAACTGGAGATCGCCATTGTTTCTTACTGTTGTCCTTTCTTCCGGAGGCAGTTTGTTGCACTCCGTGTCTTGGGCTTTGAAGTCTGCTGCTGCGGCGGTTCGTCGTTGCTTCTGCTGCTGCAGCTGTTGCTGCCGCTTCTCCCGCTTCTGAGCCAACCTTCGAGCTTCTTGCTGCCGCCGCTGCAGCTCCCTTTCCCGCTGTATCCTTTCTTCCCTCTGAATAGACATTCTGTGCGTAGAAGCAGCAACAGGAGCAGCAACGGCAACCGCAGACACCAGCATACCCTCTAGCACAAAGGAGCCAACACTGCGAACAGGTAATTTTGCACTGAAATGAAGGGAGTCGAAGGGGCATATCACGAGGAGTTCAGACCAAATGACCTCAGGTGGTATATCGGCAGCTTGGCGTGTACTCATACCTCAGGGATTCTTGGCGTTGAATCTCCTCAAACGCAGCTTCTTGTTCACGGCGCAGTCTGAGTCTCAAACGCTAAACCTAAATCCTAAACGCTCAATGCTAAACCATGGAAAGGTCCAGTTTGGATACGTCGGAGGCAAAGAATGACACAAGAATGCAACACTAAACGAGTCGCTAAATGCCAGCAGCTGCCAACCAGAAGCAAAAAGACAAGAGAAGAAAGCTTCCAGGCGAGCAACAAGGAAGAGATAAACCAGGAAACTGCTTCGAGGCAAAGTGGAGACGGAGACACAAATGTTAATAACCGTGGGGCTACGGCAAAAACGAAAGGCATCTTGGAAACCGAAAATAAGCAAATACACAGCTAGGCATCTTTGAGGTCTGTAGCGGCCTCTAATTTTTTCAACAATAGCAATAATTTTTCGTCTTGGGTTACTGCTAATTACATTTGCGTCTGCCGAAGCGCCTCTTGCTTCTCGGCGCATTCCTGCTGCAGCTCCTCGAGGCGATCTAATGCCCCAACTGCATGCGACGCCGCCTCAGCTTCTCCCCATGTCCCCTGCAAAGCCTGAACTCGCATAAGCCAACACCAGAAACAACAGCTGCACAAGCAACCTCAGAACCAAGGAGTGCAGCAAGAAACCCTCAGTTGCAGTGACAGCAGTAGCTGCTACACTAGGATTGGCAGTAACAGCAACAGTGACAGTGCAACCAATAGTAGTAGCAGCAGCTCCACTGGCACGACCTGGAGTCCCAACACTCTGGACACAATGGTTAGGAGGAAACATAGCAGCAGCAACAGCAGCAGACGATGATGATGGTGATCAGCGGACGGTGTGCAGCCAGCTGTGGGCAGCCCGTAGCCAGTTGAGGCTGGGATCTCTTGGAGGTCGGTTAGGGAGTATTGGTTGAGGAATAAAAATCAACAAGCAAGGGAATGCATGCAGCTGTAGCAGCCGCTGCAACGCAAGGCCCTCCCGGCTCCTAGACCAGTTCGCAGCGAACAAACATCCATGTGTCTCCTGAAAAAAAAAATGAATGCAGCAGCAGCAACAGCTCAAATGTTGCTGCAGCACTAGACGCGAAGCATCAGCAAAACCAGATGTTGCTGCTGCAACAGGCAATGCCGCACAATGCAGAGAAGAACAGCAAAGCACACGAAAGCAGCAACACGAAGACGCATCAGGCAATGCGCACAGATGTCTGCTGGAGAAGCCTCCAGCAGAGCCGGGGAGCGGCAACAACAGAAGAGCAATCGACAACAGCAACAGGAGGAGCAGCAGCAAAAGCAGCAACAACACAATAACAGCACCAGCAATAGCAGCAACATCAGCACCACCATCGGCTCACCAGGAGTTCAATGAAGAGCGCACTGCCAAGGGCCTCACGGCAGGCCACGTCCGCCGAGGGCCCCTCCTCATGCAAATAGACAACCAAGGGTTTCTGAATAACTCGCGCCTCACTAAACGCCTGAAGTACAGCCAACATAACAAAAACTACCCCAGTCAATAAATGTACAAAGATGCATTGGTGTATAGGGATTGTCTCTGAGAGAGCCTGCAAAGAAGGGTTAAAGAAGGGCTTATGGTGTCGGTTTTGCCATTTACGTCTCTAAAAGAGCCTGGAAAGAACGGGGGATGCTTATCTCCGTATTTTGCTTCGTACATATCGGAGAAGGTTGGAGTTGACAGAGCGCGAACTGCAAAAGACAAGTTGAAACAGAAGAAGCTAAAAGAAATACACTTATGGAGAACAAATACGACAAACGTGAGGCAGTCAAGCTCGAAGAGACAAGGAGTACGAAACCAAAGAGACAAATAAGACCAAATGCACAAACACAAAAACAGGGAAAAGAAAATAGACTAAGGCAAAGGGGGTGAGAGAAAGAAAACAGTGAAGAAGCCGGATCTCAAGAAAATACAAACGGCAACAACAGACGCTGACATACTCAGCACGCCTTGAGTAGCAAACACAAATCTCTTAACTATAGTTCCTAAGGCACTCAGCGAGCCTCTACAGAAAATCCACAGAGAAACAATCACGTCGAACACCTTCCCTAATCCAAGACGCCTCCCGTTGCCTTCTCCATGACTCCCCTGCGCGTCATGGGCCCCTCCCTGGAAGTCCCCTGGAGGCGCCTCTTGCTGGGATTCCGGCTCCCTTGTGTCTGAAGGGGTGGGCTCGCGACCGCTTCCCACGTCGCGCCTTCTCAACTCGTTTGCCTGTACAGATTCAGAAATAAACACTGGAAGCCCAAACCCTAAACCCCCCGTAGGCAGAAAGGGTAGATGGAGGTGATGACGCTGTTCCCGGTGCTGCTGCTGCCGCTGCAGCTGTTACTGCTGAAGTTGCTTCGGGTACAGTCGCAGTTGCTGCTCCTGCCGTATTCAGCAACAGAAAAGCATACTCTTACGCGCTGCATCCGCGTTGGTGTCTTTAGTAAGCTGAAGGAGCTAGCTAAAACGGAAACAGCTGATTGGGCTTATTCCTCCAACTGTTTTCTGTATGTTGGGAAAAAGAAAAAAAGGAGGCGATAGCAATGCTCCTGCCTGTTCTGTTGCGTACACGCAACAGCTCGGCATGGGAAGCTGCTGCCTGTTGCGATACTCTAGCAGCTTGTTCGACTGTCTCGTTGCTTCACTGGTTTTCTTTAATACGCTTTTTCTCCCGTTGCGGAATCTAGAAGCACGAAGTGGCCCCCTGCTGAGAAGCAGAGGGCTGGAAAAGGAAGACACAATCTGCGTATACACCCCAGTCTTATTGAAGATAATGAACACATACTCCTGATAAATCAAAATAAAGTAGAAGAAATAACCGAAGCGACTCCCTTTCTGTGAAGGGTTTTCGGATTTAGGTTTAGGGTTCAGGGTTTGGGGTTTGGGGCCCCAGCTCCTCCCGTCTCCGTGGGCGGAGTACCTGCTCTTTTGCTTGAACAAAGCAGGCTGGCAATTATTAAATTATGATTGAGGGGTAAGCGTTCAGTTTTGAGTAGAAGGAATCTATTCCTTCCCCAAAACACATCATGCACTCTGCTGTGCGTTATCTTCACAGAGGGGCCCCCCGGGGCCTCCCCCTGTCTTCAGCGGTGTTCTACTCGGGGCTATCCCCCCCCGCGCCTTTATCTGGGGGCCGCTGCGGAGGTGCTTCTTCCATATTTGAGCTCCCCTTTGGGCTCCCCCGAGCCTTCACCACGGGGCCCACCGGGGGCCCCCAAGAGAGGCCCATGGCGTCCTTTGGGTACAGGGATGTAACAAGGGAAGAAAAGGAAAAACTGGTTAATGACCTGTTCACCTCCGTCGCAGGTAATCTAGCAGATTACCTGCTATTTTTATTTGATCCAGGGAATATTTACTGACATCGGGCTGCGCCGTTATACACATTATCGGGTTTGTAAATTGTCTATTATGATTGAAGATGTCTGAATATATGTATATGAGCGTGTGTATCGATTATACGTACGAGCCCATAGGTTCATGTGTATTCGTGTGAATATACCTGGAAGTGCGTATGCATGCAATTTTCATGCATACTGCTGCAGCCAAATTCCACTTCCAAGGGCTCAGACTTCTGGGTTTGTATGCCCACGAGCAGCCTTGTCTGCGAACGTCTGAATATGGGGGGATTTTATCTGTCACCCTCCGTTTTATCATTACTATGTATTCATGGAATGCGTTGCCTAGAAGCAAAACAAATGCACTGTGGGTTGAGCATCAGACTGTCTGCGGCTATCCTATCTGCCTCTGAACCATCTGCTTGCTGTATGGATACATGCTATTTTTCGTTTTCAGAGAAATACGATCTCATGAATGACTTGATGAGCTTCGGCCTCCACCGAATTTGGAAGGACAACTTCACGCAACTCGTCAACTTCCCCCCCTTACGCGCACGCAAGACACCAGGGGAAGATTCTCAAGGGACCCCTGCAAGGGATTCCACACCAGCTCCCAACGCAACTGCAGCAGAATCCCCCGCAGAGCGGGGCCCGCATGAGGATTCCAAAAACGCTGGGGCGTTTACGGTGTTGGATTTGGCCGGAGGGACTGGAGACATTGCCTTCCGGTTGATAGACAGGGCCCTGGAACAGCTGACACACTTCGAGCAGCAGAATCAGGGGCAGCAGCACGGGTTGGTTTGCAGTGGAGTCGAGATAACGGTATGTGATATAAATGAGCAAATGCTACAGGTGGGGATGCAGAGGGCAGTTGAGCGGGGTCTTCCAGCCTCTCCCTTAGTAGACACAATGAGCTCCGGCAGCAGCAGTAGCAACAGTAGCAGGATTGTGCTACCTAGAAGCACTGACTTTGGGCACGTGGGCCCTGTCGGGGTGCGTTGGGTGAGAGGTAGCGGGGAATGTCTGCCCTTTGCGTCATCTTCGTTTGATTTATTGACGATCGCCTTTGGTCTTCGGAATTTTACCAATGTTGAGAAGGGTTTACAAGAGGCGTTGCGGGTATTGAAGCGTGGGGGGCGCCTGCTTTGTCTGGAATTCTCCCCTGTAGACACGCCAGTGATAAAACCACTGTACGATTTGTTTTCTTTCACTGCGTTGCCCGTGCTGGGGCAATTCGTGGCTGGAGACCGCGGGGCGTATCAGTATCTCGCAGAGTCCATTCGCCGCTTTCCCGCTGCTGAGGTGCTAGGCCGCATGCTGCAGCAGCAGGGCTTTGTGCACGTGTCGTACTCCACTATGAGTTGCGGCATCGTTGCTATACACTCCGCTCACAAACCCTGATGGCAGGGTCCCCCACAAGCCGCATCGGACGAGTAACTGTTTTGCTGGTACAGCTGAAATAGCTCTCCACTATTCGATTTCACCCTCTTTTCGGTGCATCGGCAGTTGCTTTGCATGCAGATATGTGTATGTGTACAACTTTTCATGCAGTTTTATGTGGTTTCTATGCAAACCAGCTTCTATTTGCACGAAGTTCTGTGTGCGGCGGCTTTTACGTACACCAGCTGCTGAGTGTACCAAGTGCGGTGGCACTAAACGTTCCTGCACTAGCCGCTGCTGCTTTAGCCGCTGTGCAACAATACTGCAGCACCACAGGAGACGCATAGACACACCTGAATACATAATACGATGAGAGCTGCATATGATGACGCTGCAGCAACATTCACAGGGGACCCTTAACGACCCGGCGTTAGGAGAGAAGGGGGAGCCCCCGAAGATCCCGAAAAAGCTGTGAGGCCCCACAGGGCATCTGCGTTTTGTTGCAATGTATGTTCCTGCTCGACCTCGTGTTCATACACCGGAGTGAGTTGCCTCTTCCTTGTACCTGGGGATTGTACTAGAGCAATTCAAATGTTTGCAGGAGGCAACTACAAATTTGGACAGTTATCTAAAAGCTTTCGTTTGAAACCGTTACTCGATTAGTGAATAACGGGAACTTAGAAAATAAATTAAACATCACTGGGACGGCATCTACTAGGCGGCAAATCTAAGCCGTTGGCTGCAAGTTAAGGCATTCTTCCGTCAATTTGCAGTCTACAGACACTTCAGTTTAACAAGGTAGAGACTCCCATGGAACCCATAGAAGGCTGCAGGCAAATATAGCGAGGGCGCAGGCAAATACAAGCAGAAAAATATGGCCCAGCATCTGAGAGTTGCAAACACGCATACGCCCAGACAAGCAGGGAGCAGCAACGGCAGCAGCAACAATAGGGTCACTGGCAACAGCGAGAAAGAAAAAAGTGAACAACACGGGCCATACCAGGAAGATGGGCGCCCCAACTGCGATATCGTGGGAGGCCTTCATGAGGGGGAGGGCAGCAGCAGCAGATGCTCCCAGTTGTTTTGTTTGTTTGTATTCCGGCATTTCGGTTGCATCCACCGGCCTCCCCGCCACGTATATACAGCCCGTAGAATTAAAGCTGTGTCCGTATGTGATCTGCGCACAAAGCCGTCACATGTGCATCTGCATAGTTATAATATATATATTGTGCTTTAGCTTTTTAGTATTATGCTGTCCGAAGGGGTCCGGTTTAGGGCTTCGAACAGAGGGTTAAGTGCCTCTAGTTTGAGTACTTTGGCCTTTAAGTCATGGCGGCACTTCCAGTTAATAAGAAGAAGGGCCACCTGCAGATACGGGAGCAGGCAAACTATAGGCAAGAAGCGTCTCAACAGCTGAATAGAGATGAGATGGAAGCACTACGGAAGGGAGGCATGTGCAGCAAGGAACAGAAGTACCAAAAAGGAGCATACAAAACCTAGCAAGCAAGCGCACTGGTGCATGGCAAACAAGATGACAACCGCCGGTAAACAGGGGGTGACGCGAAGGCCAGTAAATATATGAAGAAAAGGTGCACACACCAAGGACAACCCTCCCTACCTTCCATATGCAGAGGAATATTGTGAATATTTTGGTTATATCGTGCATGTCGGCTTCTACGGAACCTGACAACGAAGAAAAGGGATAAGTTTAGGGCAAATAAAGGGATGCGGTGCAACTCAATCAAATTGGAAAAAGGCATGAGGGATTAAGAAAGACAGGGTTTTGTCTTTGTTATCGGCGTGCAGCCAATGTATAAACGCACACGCAAAGGGCTGGGAAGTGTGGCAGCAGCAAGACAAAAACCAAACAGGTACAAAATAAATGGGACGGGCGCAAGCTAACGCAGAATGCATAAAGTAGACGAATCTGAAGAGCCGAAGCAGACAAAGCACGACGAAATCAAATCCAAGGGCTAGCATGAGTATGCAGAAAAGCTCCAGAAAGCCGCACGAGAAGGAAAGAGACAAGGCCAAAAAGGGGCTGCAGCTCTGGGGATGGGAAGGATTCACAAGCAGAGAAGACAGCGGGAAACGGGAGCAGCAGGTGATCGAAATCGGTTCCAGAGAAGGAGACGCAGATAATATGGAAGTGGGCGAGTATTATATGCATGCATAGCCATCAGACGAATTCGTAGTTCTATATAAGAAAAAAGGCTGAAATATACCTACCTAATTTCCAGGCGTTGAAAAACACCTTCATCCACGACAAATCAAAGATGATGCCACTGTTATCAAAACAATAGAAGCCAGAAAACAAGAGAATGAGCAACAGAAACATACGACGTAACCAGGGGCAACGAACCCAACTAAATGAAAGGGAAGTGCAAATATTTGTGAGCATTTAGTAAAGGAAGGTAACATCTTAGTGCTCGGGTATTGAGACGGAAGAAGCGGACATGATGCAAGAAATCATTAGGAAGGAATATCGCCCCAATGTCCATCGAATTGGATCTGACAAAGAACCGCAGACACAAACACAACAACTAACGCACGTATGCTCTCGTTCGTTCGTCTGTTCTTGTGGCTGTGGTCAATACTGCCTTCTGGCTGTCCGTTGTTCGGTATGCCTATCTACCGGTCTGGTGTTCTGTGTATTTTAGTCGGTTTGCTGCTGCAGAGCCGGTATATACTGCTTCAGAGCTGTTTGCACCCCTCAGGTTCTCAGAACTATCCCACTTCTCCGACTTCATGCCCAATTTCTAGTGCACGCTTTATGTATTTTGTGCGTTGTCGTACTCAAGTTATTCCAAAAGAGAAAAGCAGCAATGCACTGGTCTAGGTAAACAGCTCGCGAATGTCCGGCAACGCTGGAAAGCAACACTGTCAAAGCCACGGCGTACTGGCTGGTCAGCTGAAGCACGTAAACGCAGCAGCTCACTTCAACACTTCAGTGGTCGAGCAAACTGATCAGTGTCCAGTAGCATCAACAGCCGGGGCGCATCAAACTACAAGTGTGTTCATCATTCATATTGTAGGTCTTTCTGCTCATATACTATTTACATGCACATGTACACGGCAGAA
Organism: Eimeria maxima; assembly: GCF_000499605.1. Classification (NCBI taxonomy): domain Eukaryota; phylum Apicomplexa; class Conoidasida; order Eucoccidiorida; family Eimeriidae; genus Eimeria; species Eimeria maxima. Next base: position 24,176 of record NW_013564635.1, on the reverse strand, counting down.
AGATGGCGTGCTTTTCCTACATGCCTCCCCGCACACGAATGTCAGAAACACCGTGCATTGTGCCTCTATGCTGTGCGTACACATATCTAAGCACATATTTTGCGTAATGAATCATGCAAGCGTATTTGTTCGCATTTATTTGCTATTTTGCACACGCTATATCTGAATTCAAGCATCAACACATTTATGCATTTTCGCTGTTGCTGATAACCCGTCGTGATCTCGATCGAGACCAGAAAGCCCACCATCCAACCAGGAAGCTTCAGATACTCTCGGAGATCCTCCAACTGGCGAGACAAAAGTTCGGGAATTATCTTCACGCAGTTAAGCAAGCCGCCGCCCCCCGAATCGACCATGCAGAAGGGCCGATTCAGCTTGTCCAGCTGTAGAGGGGAAAAGGTGACAATTCAAGAAACAAATAATGAGACAAACGGCAAGGCGCACGAATAGCGAACAAGAATACGCGACATAGGGAGAAATAATGCAGAGAAAACACAATGCATATATATTCCCAAAAACATGAAGCAAGGCGCCAACAAACGCATCAAAAAGATACTCCAACTCGAGCGAAAAGCAAATGCGTAGTACGAAAAGGAGGAGAAATGGAAGCCGAGCAGCAGCAGAGAAGGGAGGAAAGAGTAGCGTTAGAATTTGCGACCAGCATGTAAACCTAGGTGCGAGAAACAAGCGAGAAAACAATAACATTCAACAGATGAAAAGGCAAGTCAAAATGAAACGCAAGAAGGGACAAAAGGAAACAGGACGGAGTCAAAGTAAAAGAGACAATGTAGGTAGCTGGCAACTATCCCAATACGTGTTGGACTGTCTTCAGTTGTTTCAGTTAATATCAATAGCTGTGCATATGCACCTATGTATTCGCACGCAGTTTGGCACGGGAAAACACACGAAGTTTGTACGGCAACAGATCAGGCACACAGAGGCAAAACCAAACGCTGATCAAGTACATAAACAACGATATGGCGCATACTCAAACATTCGACCCAACCAACATATCTAACAAGGCAGATGGACAACAAAAATGTATACGCAAAGCGCAGTCTAAAACCGCAGAATAGGTAGGCCACAGTAAAAGGAAGCACACTAACACGCGAACATAAGCAAGCAAAATAACCCTCCAGACAAAGACGAACAAACAATTAAGCGCAGGCCAACGCGTCAACAACTCACCTCTTCTTGGTAGTCCGACAGTTCCCTTATTTTGGCCTCCCGACGAATTGTGAACTCGTGAAGGTATTGCTCATAGAGGGCTCGCTGAGAAAACAGGAAAAGCAAAGAAAGAATATCAACTTAATGACCTGCGAAGGAGGGAATGTACGGCGCTCAAGATGAACAGCCACCCACGCACGCTTTTTAAAGAACATTCGCAGCTTTATATAACCGCAAGTCAGATTTTACTTTTGAAGGAGAAGGTCAGCACTAGTTAAACACGATTTTGCTTGCATTAACCTTCCAAACATGCGTAGACGTGCACTGGTGTGATACACAGGTAAAGATGATTTACAGATGCATGCACGAATAAACGGATATCTGCGAGGGTAGATGTGCATGCACAGCCAAACAGGTCTTTGAATGCTACGCACATAGATCGTCGGTTGTGCATTGACAGCCGTGTGCACATGCGCAAAGAGGTTTGAACACAAGTGCAAATGAATCCAGAAGGAATGAATGTGAATGTGTGTCTATGTGTATGTTAGGAACGTCTACAGACGATCAGGCATATCAGCAAGCAAGCATACAAATGCGTGCAGTGAGCAATGAGCATGCAAGCACAAATGGGCCTCCGTTAGCATTCACTTTTATATTTATACATTAAGACACCTGTGTGTGTGTGTTTTGGTTTTGCTTGTCCTTTTATTTGTTTGCTTGTTTGCCTGCTTGCTTCCTTCCTTGCTTTTTTGTATACATGTGTGCAAGTGATTACGTGTTGTCGCAGAGAACACCCCCTTTCCACGCCTTTCCGGATATGGCATATTACGCCTATTAAGTGCACACTGATCCCTTTCGCGTTACTGACAGAAATGAATTTAATTTATCATGTATTACAGCGAACTTGTGCATGCAGGCACGCAAGATTTCCACTGAATCTATTGATGTGGAGCAAACTGCAAACTGTGCAAATAACTGGAACATCCCCGTGGTCCATCCAATAGAAAAGCACGGCAAGAACTCTGGCTTCAAGTACAATCATACGCATTCACGATAAAAGCATGCATCTCCTTTCTCTCTTCCATTGAGAAATATCCAAAAGACAAGACAGAACTGTACACCACGTATAGACGGAAAATGCACTTTCTTCATCTTCACCTTTGAGAAGATCCATTGGCAAGACAGTACAATCTCTCCGGCGTGCCCCCATATCTCCTTCACGAATTCCCTTTTCTTTTGGTCTGTCGCAATGGCAACGCAAGTAAACAACAAGCGGAGAGCAAACGAGGGTGTCAGCATGTGAACAGCAACGCCGTATGGGATCAGGAAGCAAAACGGAAAACGAATGATAAGAGAAGTAACAGGTTTAACTAATTGCTCATTTATAGAGGCTAGCTGGCCGTGTCAATGAACTGATACCGCTCAGGTCCTGCAAAAGAACAGAGCAGTCTCCCACGAGCTCTTCTCTGCCAGAGTTTGGGTCAACTTTGATGAGGCAAAGGCGGAGATCTCCATCTCTGCTACTGATTTCAAATGAAAAAACTTCGTTAAAGAAACAAACGCCGCGCTCGACCTGGACCGCTGCTGTCTCTATCACTTGCTGCTGACATTCCAGATGCACCTTGAAGACGTCTGCAGCACAGCAGGCGCCGCCTCACCTATTGCCGAGCTGGAAAAGCGGCAACCCAATATATAGCGCTGATGATGATACACGCAGAAAACGACCATGGCATACACAGAAGGAGGGCACCGCGATGACGAGACGCATAGAATCGGAGAGGTAGCGACACGTCAGTAAGGTGAAGAGAGAAAGTGAAACAGGCTTGCGGGAGGGACCGAACAAGGAAGAGACGTATACGGTACGTGAGGCAAGGAAGGACAACAACGGTGTTTACAGACAAAGTGAAAATTTGTGGCAGGTACAGACGAACAGGGCAAACTAACAGCGCACCTGACGAGGCCCGAGACAAATAAAGGCCAAGGATTGCAAAGGCACACACGGAGGCAGGTGGAGCCAGATGCTAACTACAAGGACAAGAGCCGACACGGAGGCAACTCACCTCCTTCTGAAGCAGCAGGACTTCCCGAGTCCAGGCTCTGTAGGCAGGCGACTTGAGCAGTAAGTTTGCTCTCTTCGGCCTGAAGGAGAGTAAACAACTATAAGAGCATTTTTTGATCGGATTTGTGCAACACCTACTGTTGGCTCTACAGTGCCATATGCGCTTCGCTATGCAATGAAAACCAAGAAGGCAGACTCTCCAGTAGGTACTGCCCATGCAGCTGCGGACTTCGCAGTCTAACGATACTGAAACAACAGGCAGCGCAGCGGTGCAATGCGATGCGCTAAGGTGCTAGTGATCTAAAAGACACATGCATACAGGGACGAAAGGCGGCAAAATGCAGAAAATGGGACAGTTATATAGACACGGAGGGAGAATAAAACGCAGGACAAGAAACGGACAGAAACTGATCCAACGGCAAATAGCAGGAAGGGGGAGAGCAGAGGGACGGCTGCGAACGTCATGATAGAGAAAGGCGTAAAGCGCAGAAAGAGAGGGAAACAGACAAATAAGGGAAAACAACAGCCATGGAGCAGTATTCATGCCCTCGCCTCGGAGACAACCTGGCACTGCAAGCGCAGCCCCTCCCTACTCCAACAAAGATCGGAAACTCCATTTAAGACTCCGAATGAAGGGCCTGCATTCAAGGTATCTGCTCACCAGAGCAGCGTTTGGGTCCATCGACAAGCTTGACAAATGCGCCTCTGCCTGCTGCAGCATCATCTCCGCTCCGTCCAGCTCCCCGCGAGCCGATTCCAGCACCGCTAGCAGTTCCCGCCGCTGAAGCAAGCATATCCAACAACTCAAAGCCACGCGCTTAAAGCATCTTCGTATATCAGGGTCTGTGTTGCGACTGGGAATTCTTTTGAGCTCTTTCCTATTTACAGCTGATACTTCTGCAAGATTCATATATATTTCCAGCTGGATCTAGTACGTGGTAAAGAATGTAGATATTGAAAAATGCGGAAAATTTCGATTCACTAGTAGTAGGTGAGAACACAAGAAACCAGTCTAAAAGCAGAATTATCAATGGATTGGTACTAGGAATTAGGTTCATACGAGAAGGTCTACGCTTCAAAGTCAGGGTACACTGTTTAGGATTCGGCATATGTCAGACTAGGGCTCATAGTTAGGCCTCCAACTATGGACACTCGATTCAAGTTGCAATTTCGTCGAGATACGGAGTGCAGGGCTTAGGGTTTGGGGAATTAGGAAGCAGGTGACTGACGCGTTTCATATAGGCCTCTATGAAGACGCGGCCAGTTGTACAAGGCTCCCTCAGCCCCCTAAATGATGACAAGGCAGCGTAGATGCGCCGAAGCATTTCTTCATCGTAGTGGCGTGCAGACGTCTGGGTTATGGAAGATCAACAAAGGAACACACAAGGCGGAATCCGATGGGAGCTTGTGCATGAATACGGCAAAATGAAGAGTTTCGAAAGGCGGCTCGACGGAGCGCTGAACAAGTATCGCCTTCCCTGCCTTCCCTTTTCGACAGAAATCACTAACATTAGTACAGTAATAATGCATCATTGCGTACGTGGAGCAACATAAAACATAAGGGACAAAATGTATTGAAAATCTTAATCAAAAGGAGTACTCACACGCAGACGAGCAAGCAACTCGGGCAAAGTCAAGATGGACTCGGGCAAAATCCCACATTTCTGGAAGTCGTCGTACAACAGCCGTCTGCAGATATTGCAACAACGATCATCTGGAGTAAGGGGACGAATGGGGAACTTCAGTACTTTCACACTGCTTGCACTATAATTTAGTACGATGATAAGGGCTTACAAGGCAGATTTTGCTAACTATGGACCGCCACTGCTGTTTCTACAACAACTGCCAATGCAACCAACCCCGTGCTGCTACTGCTGCCGTTGCTAGTGCGTTCGAGCGGCTGTTGCTGTTACCAGTATCGACTTCGCACCTTTCCGCTTCCTCCATCGCATCTCGGCTCTCCTGTATGTTGTCAGGGGGTGCGATGAAGGTATCTTCAATGCTCTCATTTGTGCCTACAGACAACACACGCAGGCAGCATGGCGGACTCTGTGACGCCGTTGACACTCATGTAATTTGCTGAAACTCTTGTAATACGGTGTGTGACAGCGTATTTTCCGTTACGCCTTGTTAGTGGTGTTGCGGGCCAACACGTGAAACACCATCGGGGGGACTGAACCGCCACTGTCTTTACACTTGCTTGGGCCCAGGAGGGCTCCTGAAAGAGACTGAAACCTGCAGAGCCTCTTAAATTATGTTTCAAGTGGTGTGGAGGTAGCTGATCAGCTGTTCTATTTCTTGTGTGTGGCGCCCGTGTCTGGGATTGACAGCTGCAGTGGCACGACGAGCCGCGCAGGGCACTGTGCAGCGGGTGGGAAATACCACTGAGCGAGATCTCCTCACCAAGGGAAAAGGGCTGGAGAAGGTAACTCATCTTCGTTTGGTTAAGGCCAGAAGAGTTCTTCTGGGTTCTAGCGATCGTTGCGGGCTTGCTGCAGAGGAGGCCGCTGCCGTGTAGATTCCAGTAGACTACTTCAGCTGTGTCTGAAGTTCACAAATTTCCCCTGCGATTGACTTCCAAATCACTCAACAAATTGAAAGAAAGCTCAAAGTCGTAGCTGCAATTTCAGCCGCTGGCACAGGAAAGTTTGCCGAAGTTGGTTTTTCGGGGGCGACTGAGAAACATGAGCGCAGCGCAGACTTCCTGCGGGAACAGCTTGTAGAGAAACCTGTAATATTAATTGAAAGAGCAGATCAATAAACGGTATAACGCATTACTCAAGCAAATGGTCTTCTTGGTGCAACACAACCTCTTCTTCCAACCGCCAGTCTGCCCCCGGTCTCAGGCAGTCCCGACCGCCGTTGACTGTACTTCACAGAGCCAAAATATTGGCGACCTATACGCATGAAGATAATTCTTCCTTTTCTAATAAATTAACTAGCCATTTTATTCTCTATAATATCCCTTAGTTTTAGGAATATGGCGGTGCTAGGATCGACAGCACTACCTTCATGCACAATCAATGGGCAATTCATCGTGTCTGTGTGAAAATTCGTGGTTTGTCGAAACCGTGAGCCTGATTTCATTATTTTCTGTCCTGGCTTTTTTCTAGTGTTTTAGTGATGGAAACTACCAGCGCCTTGCAAGTGTTTAAAACGGATACTCACCATAGCTGCCTCCTCCGTCCGGCGACTACTGTTCTCGGGCTAATAGTGCCTATCGAGACGTATGCATTCGTTCACTCTATGCCAACTGTGAATTTGGATGTTTGAGAGAAATTTGCGGGACAGGAGGAAAACTTGTGTTGCGCAGAATACTCTAGGGGGCCGCCAACGACAGGTGTAAGTGTAGCATGATGTACAAGAATTTGGCTACCGCCAAGTTTAGTACTGGTTGCCAAGTAGGTGTTTGGCAATTGTTTCCAGTAGAACAAAGTGCATAAAAAGCGTCCTTCGGCAGGTTTGCACGCATGCATGCCTCAGCAATGTTTGCAGCGCACCTTGTTTCAATACTTTCTGTGAGCCAACGAGTCTCAGGCACATGTGCTGTTTTGCTTAGAATACTTGGACTGGCAAGGAGATTACCTTTTTCTTGCAAACTTACATTCCAGCCTTTTGGCTCTGGACTGCACTACCGTCCCCTGCCGAGTTACTGGGGAAGTTACAAATAACTAGACAGCTCCAAGTGCATATTTAGGGAGAAAAAACAGCTAAGGCAAAATAGTGAACCATCTCACTCCAGCAGACCCAAAATATCAGCCTACGTTCGGGGTTGGAATAGGAGACGCATACGTCTGCGGTTACATCGAACGCGCCTTTCGTTTGGAAGGCTTACAAGCCCCCGTTCTGCCGTCTGTTATTTTCCCACCAGAAAGCTAATGCTGAAAAATGTTGCGTCAACAAATACATGTCCAGGCCCACAATTTGCGTAGCATGTACGGTCTTATCAAGTATATCTGAAGTGGGTTCCTGGCCGCTTACCCGGAAATAGTAAACGAACCATCAGAAGGCAAAAGCTCTCAGCACACTGTGGCCACTTCTGGCCGTTCGTGCCTACAGCAAAGACGGCTTGCTTGTGCTGCGTGCGGGGACGTCTTTCACCGTGTGTTGTAGCTAGGTGTGTTGCAGTTCACGCAGGCTTCCTTCTCTCTTGCATCTCCAGGTGTTTGATTCGCCGTTATCGGAAAGCGCGAAGATTGGGGACGGGGACCAGTTGCACTAGTGACGAACTATCATCTTAGGTACTTCAGCTCTACTGCAGCTCACAGTAGTCCTTGTAAAATTCCCAGGACCTGTCTTATAACTTGTACCCACACCTTGTGGCTATGACCCCAGCCTGGTCAGCGCTGCTGTGTGATGCAGGTGTTACGTACCAGCGTCGCAGTTTTTAGAGGTCCGTGAGCTTCCATGCGCGCTTGTGGGTTTCGGCAGTCTCACACACCCCAATGAACCACACTTTCTTACCTAATGAAGCCTGGGTGTTCGACATGCCCAGCTGAAACAAAGGCATAACGCTTAAAGCAGCATATCTCAAAAACTGCTAAACCGCCATTGTCGCTCTACCACAGCGGCGCGTGGGCCCTGCCGCAGTTGCAGCGCACCCGGTTGCAAACAGTGCTGCAGTGCAATCCCAGATGCAAGCACAGTCAACCCGCCTTCGCTGAATGCACTAACACAATGAAATCTTGCCGAAATTTTGCTTGCAGCCTGCACCCACATGAAGTACATGCGTAAACATCGAACACACCGTACTCCACCCATTGCTGCACAAACTAACACTGCAGGCTATTTTTGAACACGTACTTGGCATCTACCAGGCATCCTGCACGCAGGTAGAAGTCCCTGCGCCAACTTCGGACAGACCATTCTTCAGATGGTACTGCGAAGTTCGCAGACGACTATTAGTGTAGCCACTTACCCTACACAATATTGTGTGTGCACAGAGATTGGACACATTTTCGGTATTTTAGTGTTTCTAACTCAATAAATGCCCCTCCAAAGGTTCAAGAGACTGTAAAAGGTGGCATGATATGATGGAGCTGGTGTTCCGGCAGAGCCCTACCAGGCAGCTAAGCGGTTGGCCTAGCCCAGTGCGGGAAGGCGTTCTTCCGTTCCAAGATATTTTCTTATCAATTAGTTCGTGTGACTATATTTTATTATGTATGTTTACATGAGAAATCCAACTATTCGTTTCAATACTATGGGGTGCTGACCGCTCCTTGCTCTCCTTGGTGTGAGTGATGCCTGCAATGCTACGCCACGAATTGAAGGAAATATGCAGTTCCTTCCTGTGTCTTGGCTGCGGCCTAGGCATTCTGAATGGTTTTAAGTCTTCCTGAACTTCGTACGACAAATAGAAACACAGGCCTCGCTAAGTTGAGTGCAGGAGGGGTTGCTCACCTCGTCCCATTGGACGGCGTAAAACTGCGCCTAATTCTCTTCTGAGACGATCAGGAGTCTTCGCATTGTATGTCTTCTTGCAAGGTATCTTCTGCATGCGTCATAAGCTCTTGATCTAGGGGCCATTATTGGGAGCACGACATCTTACAAGCGCGTCACCATGAATTGCTCCGGCGTTATGCGAGCATACAGAAGATTGGTAGATGCTCAAAAGAAGAGAATCGCTGGTAGCTACTATTTTATGTACCCGAAGTGGATTCATTCTTCCATCATAGCCGCTTCAGCGAATGCTCCAAAGCCGACAAGCATCATCTCGTTGCCAAGCCCGCCACCTTCACGGGGAAGTTGGGGAGATGAGCGAAATACTTACGGATCCAAGTATGACTGTTGGGCTATCATGGGGACCTTCGCGGCTGTGGCAGCAGCAGGCGTTGCAACATCGATTGTGTCAACAAACAAGTCTGACGCTCGCTGTTGCGGCATTGTAGGGTACATTGGAACGGGAAATGTGGAGCCAGTGTTGATGGAAGGAATCGAAATTCTTCAGAATAGGGGGTATGACAGCTGCGGTATGACAACAATTGGGAACGATGGGCAGCTCGTCACAACAAAATTCGCTAGCCGAGGCACAACTAGCGACTGCATTCAACTGCTGAAGAAAGAAGCTGCTGCCCATCATGGTGGGCACCACATAGGGATTGCACACACGCGCTGGGCAACTCATGGTGCGAAGACAGACACCAATGCGCATCCGCATATGGACTGGAAGAGGCGCATTTCGTTGGTGCATAATGGCACCATCGATAATTTCGCACAGTTGAAGAAGGATCTAATAGCTAAGGGGTGCATATTTATGACCGAGACGGACTCTGAAGTTATTGCGAATCTCATAGGATACAAGCTCGATCTCGGACTGTCGTTTGAAGACGCTGTTGCTGAGAGTGTCTCGCAGCTGCAGGGCACTTGGGGCCTCTGTGTGATTCACAAAGACTACCCAGACCGCATAGTGCTTGCCCGCAATGGTTCACCACTCCTTGTTGGCAGCAGCGACGGGCAAGTCTTTGTTGCATCAGAACCAGCCGCCTTAGCAAGACACACCAGCCAGTACCTCATGCTTCAGGATGGAGAGATAGCGATCGTCACAAGTAAAGGGATTGACCAGCTCCTGGAATCACGTGACATGCACCGAATCTCGGCTGAAACGGTTGAAACATCCCCCGACCCATTTCCCCACTGGACTCTCAAAGAAATATTCGAGCAACCCCAGAGTTTGGCCCGCGCCCTCAACTATGGGGGACGAATAATGGCTCATGGCAACCGCGTGAAGTTAGGTGGCCTGGACCAAAACAAAGACTTGTTAGCGATCCGCAATTTACTGCTTGCGGGTTGCGGAACATCGTTGTACGCCGGCATGTACGGGGAACAGCTTATGCAGTGGCTGGCCTGTTTCGACCAGGTGCGGGCTATTGATGCTACTGAATTGGAGCAGCACTCTTTACCCAAACATGACGCCGGAATCCTCTTGCTCTCCCAGTCAGGGGAGACGTTAGACACTATCCGAGCCTGCCAGATTGCTGACGAGCATGCTGTTAGGAAATTTTCAATTGTTAATTCCGTGGGTTCTCTTCTCGCTCGCATGACTTCCTGTGGCGTGTATCTCAATGCTGGGAGAGAAGTTGCCGTCGCCTCGACGAAGGCCTTTACTTCCCAAGTAAGTTGCACGGCCTCTACCTCAGGATAAGTATAATATAGTACGCAGCCATTTCTTCCCTTTATTATGTTCATATACATCAAAAGTAAGGGGCAGAGTTGTACCCGATAATGTAGATTTCTTCGTTCCTGATATCAGAGTGCCCACTAACTGTTAGCTTCTATCCAGACTGAAGGCACCAGTAAGCGGAATATTGGTTTGTCCATGCAGTGTATATGGCCAAACACGAAGGATATATTGCTGTTATCCAGTAGCATTGGGTTTATTTGTCTGCCTATGTGCAGGTGACGGTGCTTGCCCTGGTATCCAGCTGGTTCTGGCAAAACCTGCGTAGCGAAGAATATCCAGATCGTTGCAATGCTTTATTGGACGCTCTTCACCGTCTTCCTGTATATGCGGGTATGACACTGAATGCCCACGGGGCTTGCAAGCGGATTGCTGAGAAACTGAAAGATGCGCAGACGCTGTTCGTGCTGGGAAAAGGCTTTGGTTATCCTGTTGCTCTCGAAGGTGCGCTGAAGATTAAAGAGATATCGTACATCCACGCAGAAGGGTTTGCCGGTGGAGCGCTGAAACATGGGCCGTTTGCTTTGATCGATGACAAAGCACGCACTCCTGTCGTCATGATTGTCCTTGGGGACCAACATGCAGCACTAATGCTCAACGCGGCTCAGCAGGTGAAGGCGAGGGGTGCATATCTCATCTGCTTAACTGACTTCCCGGAGCTCGTGCAAGATGTTGCTGACGATTATATTGTTATCCCAAGTAATGGGCCGCTCACTGCACTACTTGCAGCGATCCCTTTGCAGCTCCTGGCCTACGAACTCTCCGTTGCCAAGGGAATAAATCCCGATAAGCCAAGGGGGCTGGCCAAGACAGTTACAGTCAGTTAGTTTTAAGCAGTAGCCAGTTTTTAAGGCTCTACAAACGCTTCTTAAGGGCATCGTGCAACCTTTTTAGCTTGGGAAGGCAAATGTGTGCTCGGCTATGTTCAGCGTGCAGCCGAAAATTTCTACGAAGTAAACGTACCGTTTATCCCGGAAGTCGAAAACGGCTTCGCAAATATCATTGTGCACCAATTCATAACATTCTGCAAAACACTTCCGTTTTGCCCTATATTTTCTCCACAGGGGTCAAGTGGATGCAGGCCGGATGGCGACTGAAAGTTGAGCATGTTAACGTGGGTTATACCCTTCGCCAGACCCTGCTGGGGAGTAGAGGTAGTGGAGACTAACAAATGCACGGAACAAAGGCAGCAAACAACCACTGACTCAGGGCTAGTAGATATCCCCGGAGGCTAGTAGATATCCCCGGAGGCTAGTAGATATCCCCGGAGGCCCACGGATAGTTGCCTGACCCTTGCGTTGAGAACTCCCATGGCTATAATTATTTATCACATTAAAAGAGACTGGTGTGTTGCAGACGGCGTTTAGGGAACTACAGGCACGATGAGGCAGTCGGGGGGGCTCAGCCAGTAGTACAGGCAACGCCTCGGAAGACACCAGAGTTAAGGAGCATCACATTGCCTGCTGTTAGGCCAACACGGCAAAGTTATGGAATGTACGCGCTCAAAATTAATCAATATTTATTAGGACTGTGCACCTTCACTGCTAAGGGAAAAGAGCACGATAAAACCCGCAAAAGCTCGCGTAGCCGTTACGTCTGGCCCGCTGCTCGGCGAAGGGTGCTGGTTCACGAAGCCGCCATCATTGTTGCTACGGTGTCTGCCCTTCATGTCTCTGCAATAATTAGCATCAAATATAGTATTACTTCACGTTACAATGCCTTGCACTTTGGGGGTATGACGGGTGGAGTTACAGTCCTCCCAGCCCACCTCGCCAGACAGAACGCGTTCGGCCCCGACCGAACCGCTTTCCTCACCTTCTCTTCCCCGCACTGCCAGTCTCGAAATCCTATTTTGGAAATGCTACAAAGAGCTTGAAGCAGGTAATTTTCGGATTTGGCTCGGGGGTGCAACGCCGGAACCTCGCTGCTATCCCGCCCATGTAATGGACCACTGGGGTAACAGAAATGTCTTCTGGAACGCGGCTGTTCCCACAGAAAAAGGTTTCTTCTGTAGGGGTCGTTTTACAAAGTGGAAGAGGAGTCAGTGTTGGCCCTATCCTGAATGCTATGAAGCTGAAAGCTCTTCTTCTTTCTGATGGGAACTCCACTCGCAACTGGAAAGCCTTAGATCTCTCCAATAGTAGCATCAGGAAGGTAAGTGGCGATTATTCACCATACACCTCCTGCATAGGCGCAGATGTGCTCATGTTGTGCGCTCAAGGGATCCACTGGGAACCTTTGTAATTCCTTCACTGTACGGGTGCATTCAGATAGAGCTCTCCCTCGGCGAAGTTGCCGCTCTAGATTTTGAATGTCTGAAGCACCTTGACTTGGGTGGAAACCTGCTGGTCTCTCTAGATGGGCACTCGTTACCGTTCCCCCATCTGCAAACACTCCGAGCTAGCAACTGCCGCATCAGCACCGTCACAAACTTTGGCTCCCATTTCCGACTTCTTCAGTTGGATATTAGCGGCAACCACATAACAGACATAATGTAAGGGGCAATACTTTGGCATGTGACAAAAGAGATACTGTGCACTTTATTGACAACCGTGCTCGTGCGTGGCAAGTAGCTTCTCTGTCCCCTGTGAAAACCTCACATGACGAAAGTTGTCAGTGGCGATGATGCTGTCGTCCCCGCAGAGGTTTGTCCAATACCCCCCTACGCTTTACACTGCGTGAGCTGAATCTCGCTAGGAACCAAATAAGGTACGCTCTGGTGCTTGTGAAGCATGAGATAAATGTAAGCAGCTAGGAGAACAAAGACATTGCTCTCTCTCTTCTGTTGAGCCCCGTGCCTTCCAGCACTTACTTGTGCAATATTGCCTAAAAAGCCCGTGGTTGCGCACCAGTATAAATGCATTCGAGAGGGAAATTGTATGTTTAGAGTAAAGCTGAGGGTAAAGCGTCGATTAGGTGATGACGACTCCACCTCCTTGGTGTTTTCGTTGGTTTGCCTCAGCGAATTTAAAGGCCTCGCTCCATTGAGCACGTTCGAGTCCCTCGAGACATTGGATTTAAGACAGAACCCTCTATGTAATTTTGGTAACGTTGTAAGCTTGATTCTCACATCTCCGTTTGGTCTGCCCTACACTCTTCTGCTATGACCCATAACTGATAACTGTGTATCACGCGGGCGTGTTTTTCAGGCTGAGGGCTTCGCGCTGATTTGTTGCACAAGTCTTAGACAACTTAACGGACACACAGTTTCACCAACAGTGCGCAAGGCGGTAGACTCTTGGGCGGTGGGTGAAGCGTGTGGCCGCGCCACGGTGGCAACTGTGGAAGCTTTCCGGGAAATCCTTCAATATCCACAAGGTAATCCACTTGATTCGAACCCGCTTTCTCAAGTGAAGGGCCGTTAAAGGCAGATTAGCTAAGTAGCTGCGATGTTGCCTGCATGTCTTCATGCTCCGTCAGGTGCTTCCGTCTTTTGCTCCACTAGTCGATCCCTGTTGGTAGGACGCTTGAACAAAGTGCGAAGTGTCGGTGCCGTCTCCAAGCTACCGTACACCAGAACAGCCGATTCCACCGCAAATTCCGATGCCGACTGTGTTGACGCCGTAAATCGCAAGGACCATGTTCCGAGCAAAGAGGAGTGTCGGTGTGTCCACTCACATTCCCGTTTGCATACGGAGCTGAACAAAGAATTTCGCATGGTCATGAAGCTGTCACTGTCTTCTTCAGTGCAGACGACTGCGGATGAGTTACAGGGAAGACCCGTTGGCATTGCTTGTTCGTTATCGGACGCTCAGATAGGGTCACGCGCGTGCGCAACCCAGCAGAGCGAAGAAACAACAGAGGAGGCTCAGGCATGCTCTGTCAGAGACTGCAGCCAACGAAAGTGTCAGTGTGATGACTTGTCTGATACTCGAGATGGCGCTCCTTTGCTTGCGCATCACAAGGAGGATTTGATAAAAACGACAAGCCCTGGACGCAACTGTGCTTCTGCGGATGCCTTCAGAAGTTGCATAGGTCAAGAAACACCAGTTGGATGTATCCGCCCTCTGGAACTTCCAAGAAACAGTACATCTTCATAGGGCACCTCAAGGTTTAATGGGAGAAAAGATAAAGGAGACAGTTACTGGAAAAGCAATCCTTCAACTCTGCTTGCGGGAGGCGCTGTTGTCTCACCTCCAGAGGGACTGTATGAAATATGTCATCCAAACGCATAATACTGCGCTTGGATGACATATTTCATCGTGGAGGGCACCTGATGATATATCTGTGAAAGAGGGAGGTGCGTAAGAGGCATGTCACACCCGTAACCGCATCCGTGGGCAAGGGAGATTTTGGCGACAGGAATTGCGCCTGTTAACTTGCCTTCCAAACGAAGATATGCAGAACAAGGAGACAACTTGTTTTTATTTTATGCTTGAATGTACGGTTGATGTGTAACTACCTGCCAAGATCTAATGGTTTTTCTTGGCTGCCCGACAAATGAGCAGGGGACGGGCTGTTTCCACCGCATGTGGTGGATGCCCCGTCAGTCGCATTTAATTGTTCACCGCCATATATTTTTGTATTAAGTAGCAGAAGATCTAATGTTTATGAACTTTCAGCACGTCATTACGAGGCGATCTATCGATGCCGGATGGCCCCTGTCTTGCTAAATGCATAGGGATGGAGCCCAGTTAATCAGTTGTCTCACAAGTTTATTTCGGCTTCCCTCAGTATGTAAGGCCACCAAATCCTCTGTAACGCTATCAAGTACCGGCGGAGACAGCTGCACACACCTGCATTTTGGGTGGTCCCGACTGGGCAGTTGCATTGCCAGTAACTTGTGATGGCTGTTAAAATTAGCACTCCTTATAGCACGAAAAGTTAATTCGCCTTTTTTTTGGGTGTCGTGCTTAAATTGATTCTTGACTCGAAGTACTTTGTCTTGAGTAGCCTAGCACCGTCCCTCTTTCAGCAGAGGTCCAGAGGCCCAATCGGCAGTGGCGCGTATGGCTAGGTTGTTAGTAGGCCTCAAAAGAAACATTGTTCTAATTTATCCTCTAAGATAGTAAAAAGGACTGAAGGGTTTAGGAGAGGTGTATGATTCCGAGTTTATTCTTAGGACAGATCATGTTGCTCATTGGTGCCGACGAGCCCGCGAGCATGCCGACAACGACAGGAGTCCTCGCTTGACACATGACCCAATGTGCAAATATTCTTGGGAGTTCTTATGGAAATATACTGATTATATTCATCTAGTTTTAGTTAAGCGCCCTTCCACTTTCTCGGCGGAGCAAGAGGTCCATTCGAAGTCGGTTGCTCCATAGCCCAATGAGCTAACTCGCAACGGGGAGACTCATGTCCGCCGCTTGCCGAGGACTCCTTCCCTCTGTTGCGCCTTTAAAAACGAAGATGGTTAGGATTTGGGCGATTCTAGTGGCATACGTTAGCCTTGTTTTCGGTGGTCGCAATGTTGTCGCTGCCCTTTCTGAAAGGGCGCCGTATCAGTTTGGTTCAGGTGTTGCACTCACTACAAGCTCCGTTACTCAGGAGGCAAACCCACACTTATCAGAAGTTTCTCGCTTCAAAAGACGCCAACGTCTTCTTCATGGGGTTCTCCAACAAGATAGTACTGTGCTCCGCGGGGCTGTTGGAGCATCAGAGCCCATACCAGGGATCTTTCTGCAGCTTCAATCGGATCTTGAACATTCCCAATCTACTGCGTCCCAAGAATTAGGGGGATCCTCGGCGTCAGCTGGTGACTCCCATCTAGAGAAACACAAAGAATCCTCTCAGGAAGCCTCAAATGCATCTAAGAGAGAGGCGAAAGCACAGCCTGAGGAAGATTTCAAAGCGTCGGCGACAAATGCAGAAGGAAGCCAAGCTAGTGAGGGAGAGCATTCTTCCCACAGCAAAGGCCATGGACGAAGTGACAGCGAAACCTCGGAAACAGCAACTCACAAAGAGGAGGAGGAGGCGGGGAAAACTTTGCACGAATCTGCATCTGCAGAAGGAGGAGCCGCCGACCATAAGAAGACAAAAGCACACCAACCTGGCCATCAGGGAGAAGAGGCCAAAGAGCACGAAAGGGAGAATTTACTTGAACCCGGCCGTACGGCAGGAGGGGTCAGCGAACAAGGCAAGACAAAGCCACACGAACTTGACCATACGGCAAGCGACAGCCTACACGAGGAGGCAGAGGAGAAAACACACAAACATGTCCACGGGCCAGCCAAGTTCGAAGAAGAGGTGGATTTCAACTCCCTAATTAACCGACTTCGCCCCCTACTGAGTGCGGCGAAAGGCAAAGAACTTTACGGAAGGCTAGTGACGATTGTCGACTTGCATGGTAAGCTTCCCGAATCGAAATTTTGTTCTTCCAAATTCAGCAGAATGAATGACCTGCTTTTCTCTGCAGCCGCAATTGAGTAGCCATCACAATATACGGCTTGATTTTAGGGAGAGAGCAGCATGCACCCAGTCCATTCAGAGGACGATTCCGCTGCTCTCATAGAAGGTTCATTCACCCCCAGTGGATTTGCTACCACTGAGCGGTTGACTTGATAAAGCAGTTGTGGATCGCGTGTTGTGTTGTGTGTTCTCTGTGCTTAGAAAAGGCGGTAGCAGTTGAGGAGGAACTTAAAGCAGAGGCAAGGAAGGAGACGGCTCAAGAAGAGGCTCTGAAAGAAAAGACAGGCTCGGACGTTGCTACTCAGGAGGTGAAGACACAGCTATTCTCACTGTGTGCTGCCACACAGTGAATACCTAAATGAAGAGATGCACACTTCCATTGCTTGAAAAGCGAATCACTAGTTTCGAATAGGTGTTGTTTGCGGCAGGGTGGTGGATGTGGTCTGCTCTTGGCTTTCAGGACTTACTGTTGACCCAGCAATTGAGCAACATGTGGGTACTGCCCTTCTACGAAGAAACCAAGCGCGAGACGTGCCTCTCTGGATTTGAAGGCCTTGCTCATGAGGTGTGCCAGTAATATGTCGCAATTCCATCGAGAGAGTGGACTTGCATCACCAAAGGCTCCCTGTCCTAGCAAGCCAGTCAGTTTTGCCACAACTTGAACAAACATCTGGGTCCTGGAATGACGCGCTCTTGTGTTTTAGGCAACGATTACTTGCGCTGACCCTGAATGTTTTAAGCTTGAAACCCAAGCCCAACAATGCCATTACATGTCGATTGAGTCCATTATGCGCAAAGAGGAATTTGAAACCGAAAGTGGACAGCCAAAATGGCAGAAATCACCTCATCCACAAGCAGCGAAGGACCACATGATTTTGGGATTCGATGGAGAATGCCGCAAACCCGAAGCCCTGGGTTCTGAGATACTAAACATGTTGCAGGTAAAAACCATATCTCCGCTATCATTTGCAGCTTACCTTGGACGCTTTTGCATTTAAACGCTGCACCATCATAGATGATTACATAGAACTCAAAGAGCTCAATAGCCTGACGTTCTATTGAGAACAGAGTAGGACACTTCCCGTAGCCGACTTCACCTTGCTGTAGCTTTATATCAAGCCTGCAATGCCTCTTGTGTCTACGCATGGCACAGCATCCTCGACAGCTTGCCAAAAAGCACGCCTTGGAGCGTGCAACTGGCAGCGGAGGCACTGCTCCACCCCAGAAGCATCATTTGGACCTTAAATGCGAGACTGAAGAAAATGCGGACAGTATGCCAGCATTCACTGACCTTCACTACATTCTAGCTTATCTGCGAGTGCACTTCTATGGAGTGTCCCTGAGTAGGCCTTCCTCAGATGAACTCTCTCCGTTTTGCCGCTTTCTCAGACTCTTCATGCAAGACTGTATACGAGGCCCTCCAGCACGTCGCAGAATCGAAGCCGCGGGTACGTTCAGTGTCCTGTTGTACAGTAGCCAGTACAATTGAAGCCAGCAAGCAAGCGAGCGCACTCTTGTGTAGACGTACAAGTTCTTTTGTCGCTGTGCAGGCTCTGCCAGAATTGTTGGTCTTGACGGATATCAAAGATCTTAAGAACACCTTAGGTTTGTACAGAATCGCACTTATTTTCGAAGGGCTTGTTCAATTCACTACTCCAGAAGGAAACAAAGTTGACGCGTTTCAACACAAACTTCGCGCAGAGGATGCGGAGTTCGTGCGCAAGCACAGACACCAAGATATATCGTCTACAGTGATGCTAAAGGAAGAGTGAGTGCTCATGATGATGACGCGAGATGGGAATGAATGCTTTGAAGCCGAGTCAGATCCCGGCCAGCTTGTAGAACCTTTCCCCGATGTCTCATGCTGAGCATGTCCACAATTTTTTTTTATCGGCAGGCTTTGTGGAGGTGCGGTGTATTGAGCCGTATCACAAGGAAATGAAGGAAACAAATTGTGTTCCTCCTTTTTGTTCACCTGTATCAATTGGTTCGATTACCAAATAGTAAAA
Organism: Eimeria maxima; assembly: GCF_000499605.1. NCBI lineage: Eukaryota > Apicomplexa > Conoidasida > Eucoccidiorida > Eimeriidae > Eimeria > Eimeria maxima. The sequence goes on along the minus strand of NW_013564635.1, from coordinate 5,413 downwards.
TTTATCCTTATGTTAGTGGGCCGTTTGTCCGTGCTTTGGTTGCTTGTGGGAGGAGATAGGCACAGTTGTGCCTCGTCGTAAGCTAGTTCCACTTCCTTGTACAACTGACGAAATATAAAGGTAGTTCTCTTTCGTTGCATGCCATTCCCTCGTACATCCAGCACACGCAGCCAGTTGAGGGAGAAAGATAGCAGCCTACTTCAGCGTGTGAGGTGTACCAGGAGGGTGCCTCACTATGCCAACAATATTTGTAAAAGCAGCAAGGGAAGCTGTCCACTGGATGCAACATCCGAACGCATAAAACCCTGTTGTTCAGGGAGTCAGGAGTGGCAGGTGGTGCACGGCTTTCCAGACTTAGCCCCATGCGCCGGTACTCTTAGGCTTGTTGGCTACTAGTTCAATTATTACGATGTTTGAGCATGAAAGTGCGGCTTTTGTTCCCTGCCCTGTGGGCCCCTGTTTTCGCACCGCGAGTTGCAGCACAAGGTGATTCAATTCAAGACTGCCCTCCATCTCTTCCTCGCCGAAGTTCGTCGAAGCAGCATGCGCCTTTCTAGGCTTACGAGAGATATTTGCTGCTTGTCAGGGAACTACAATAGATAGTGCATCGGCCGTGCTTCTGATCACAACCACCTCCCGCTAATGGTGATTCCCTCCATTGTAGCTGCCAATACGTTTTGAGTTCTGGTGAACACCATGGGAGATGTTGGTTAGCATGCTGACGAAAAACAGCTTCTCACAGCAAAGAGCATACGCAAGAAAGAGTTAGCGGGCACGAGCCAACAGCATACAGCACTCGTGATACAGAATCAGTTAGTCTTCCGTCCGTGTGTCCCATAGTATTTGCACAACTTGAAGACTTTGTCGCAAATATTTTGCGAAACGCAAGAGGTAACCTGCGAAGGCTAGTCACCAGCACTTCGGTCGAGGCGTGCGCATGCATCACCTACTACAGATGAATTACCAATGATTCTTCTACACTAGATTCTGTTTGTACTGCATTCATTTGTAAATTCGGTATGAATAATATTCGTTCAAAACACCTTTTTGCTGTGCTTTAGTGCGCCCATTCATAATATGGGCAGAAGACACTGCACGAGAGTTGTAAAGCCCATGCCCCCATCCCATATCCATTCAGCAGCAGCATTCTTGTCCAGCACTTTCACTGAAACACAAAGTACCCCTAAGCGTTTCCCGAAAAACACACATGCAAGGCACCTCAAAAACCCAATGTGTTTAATCGTCCTATGCGTTTAATTGTCGGATATTAGCGGGCCTCCAGATAAATGCACTACACGTAATCCCTTTATTCACGACAGGTCTGTGTGAACCAAATCGCCAAAGCTTATATTGGATATATTGCTTTCTGAGAAATTGTTGATGAATCAGTAGCCTTCGCGCCTGGACGCTATTTACGCCGCATCGGTGTGCGTTAGTTTCGGAGAGTTTTGCCCAGGCGATTTGCCTTTCCTGAGGTAGCAACAAACATTAGTGCACTATACAATAAAGACACTGATACTATTCACCAATGAGTAACTATACTGCTGTTCCTTCTTCGCAGCTCTCCTTTGCTGGTGACGGTCTGCCCAGTGGGACTGCTGTTGTGCAGGAGGCAGCGAGCGGTGAGCCAGTACCAGAAAGGTTTTTTTGTTGCAGTTTTTGAGGGATTTAAAGGTGAACAATACAGTTACCTAACGTTACTTGGTTTTTTCCCCGGAGGGCTTCCGGTTTTGCCCCTCTCCTTCAAGGGACAGCTGAGCGAGTCAGGCGAATCGAGACGGACGGTAGCCTCTCGACTGGCAAAGTGGAGGAGACCTACACTTGTGGGATTTCAGGGTTACGTTGCGGTAAGAATCTAACTATATAGAGGTGTAAAAGACATCAAAGAAGCTCGTGAGCCTTCATGCGCATCTGTAGCCATCCGGCGTAGGTAGGTAGACGTAGTGAGTTCCTCGACGCGCATATCAAGAGTGATGGAAGCAACCACTCATACTCCGCTACTGAATTTTCCTTTTACACTGAGGTATAGGTTGACTCCTGTTCTGCGTTCATTCAATAATAATACGGCTGGGTATGCTCCATGAGAAAGCCTCCCGTGATGCTTCGCGTGGAGCTGCAGCAGCGGTGCTTACGTGATTAAAACGCTTCGTCTTCAGTGAGGAGCAAGTTTGGTCCCCATTACCTTTTTCTTCACAGATTCTTTACACACAAAGGCTTTTTCGTCTGACACGAGTTGCATTTTTTCTCTGCTATCTGTCGCAGGTTTTTACCCGAAGTTCTCCGAAGGAGGCTGGACAAGGCGTGTGCAACAGCAAACCGTCTCTTCTGATCATATATTGGTCTACGCATTCGCCTTTAGCGGTGGGTTTTATGTACTTCAGCTTGTATCCAGTAGTAGCCCTTGTAGCCCTCTCATTTTCAGTTAATCACCTAAACAGTGGTGCAGATAGCAGAACACTTTCGAACAGTGCTGTGACTACAAAAAAAGGGAACAAAGAAGAGAACATACATACCTCCAGATGAGGGCACAGACTCTGCCATGCTGTGGTGGAGGCACACTGGAGGGAACCCCACCGGAAGTTCCTCAAGTGAATGCCCTCAAAGTGAGGAGTCAGGGCTATCCAGCGTTGCTTCTTCGTTGTCATCTGCGGAGGAGGCTCAATCAGCGGATGTGGGAGACCATATCATAGGGGATGCATATGGAATCAAAGGTGGAGTGCCACAATCCCTTAATGACATGCCTACACGCCCAGCAGCCAACAGGCCTCCGCGAACTTCAGCACGCCGATGTCTGTCGAACAGCCCCAGCAGAGGCAGGAGTCGTTTGCGAGCCAGCTCGTCTTCTATACATTCATGGGGAACTCGTGGGCTCTCTCTGGAAGGATTATGTAATAATAACCCCAGCGGTGCCCGCTCCCCAGCCGCAGGCAGCGACTGGCTCTCCCTGCGAAGTGAGGAATACCTCAGCGCTTGCAGCGACGCACTGAGCTTACCAGCCGGCCCAGAGGAGAAAGAGGTGTCCTTCATCACTGGGACGTCCAGCCCTCAATCCGACCATGGCTCTATTATTGGGCCCCGTCATCGTGGGTCTCTCTGCAGCGGCTCGCGCATGCACACCACATTCCTTCGAGTTGGTCTGGAAAACGGAGGAAGACTGCGGTCATCCCCTGAGGGATGTACTGGAGCATCGGTGAAAACTGCGCCTGCTTCTGTGAGGTCTCTGTCCCTTCCATTGCATGCGCCTACTTCCTCAAAAGCAGGATCTTCTCTCCATGATGGGGCAGTCTTGAGGTCTTTTAGATGGGTCTGTAGGAGCCTTTCCAATAATGGAGAAGGGGAAGACCGCCAGAAGGCATTGCACCGCTCAATGAGAGCCCTTGCAGCTCACCCTTCCTCAGGTACTCGCAGAAGCGGTAGCCACGGCGGCTTCCTTCAGGAAGGTGGAGATTCTCAATTATTAGTTCTTGATGGACGCTTATCCGGTACAGCACCGGTAGAGGCCGGTTGTTCCCAGCACGCTATCGGGGAAAGTAGCGACTGCCGAAGTAACACGGAGGATTATTCCAAGTTTGATACCTGCAGTGGCCAGTTGCCAGCAGTTGGAAAGTCAGACGCTCAGCAGGAAAGTGTAGTTGAATCTGCCAGAGAGGAAAGGGTTGATGACAAGCGGGCGAAGGAGCATGCACTCCCAATTGCAGAACCTGAACGAGCAGAAGCTTTAATGACGCAGGAAGACATGCACGGCACTGACGCCTTAGAATTCCCCGAACATAATATTCTAAGGTCAGCATCGTACGCCTTTGCTGATGACTGGCAAGAGAAGAGCCCCTCCAGTCGTGGGGTCTCCGTGGAGGGCTTTCAAGCATTACCAGAATATCCTGTGGCTCCTCCTCCTGCACAGAGCAAAAACGTAGCTCCTGCTGGAGAGGGCCGTGCGGTTAAATCGCAGCAAGGAAGGACAGACGTCGCTGGGGGAACTGTCAGCAGCATTTCACATCTAGCGGAGGAACTGCAGACAGGAGCTGTTGCGTCAGATCCCGAGTGTGGCAAAGTGAGACGCAGGAACCGCCTCACAACAAGACGGACGCTACAGCGTTCATTTGTCGAGATGGCTGGCCGGTTTGGAACGTGCTCCTTTCCAGGGCGTCGTAAGTCAGGTGGAGCTGCGCATATGTCATGCCGCTATCGAGTAAAGGAACAGACGTATCAAGCCCTAACTCTACACCCTTCTCACGTACACCAAGCCAACCAGCTGCTTTCGACCAGCTCCTTCTCAAAAGGCCAGGTTGGTCAGAATAGTTCTCTAACCAGTGACCACCAAGTGGGTACATCCTTACTGACCAACAACTCTTCTCCAGACACTGGACTGGCAGCCCAAAGCATTCAGGCTGAGTCCGATATAGCTGGGTGGGAGGCTCGGGAGCTGAAGACTCAGACTTTGAATGCCACTAAGAAGCATATCACTACAGGTGATCCACAGAACCATAGGGAAGGTCAGGGCTCTGTGCGGGGCACTGCTTGTGAGGCTGGTGTAACAACATGTAGCAATTTGAGTGTCCCTCTTGAGGCGGCGGAGGGGGCCGGAGGCTTACGAGATGCGTATGGCCTGGCTGCCAAGCCCCCTGGCTACTTACGGCGCCAGGGGGCGAATCGCAATGGGACACAATGCTGCTCGGACGATATAAGAGACGCCCAACCACCACAGGCCTCGCCTACACGCACTGCCCATGAGACCGGCGTATCACCCTGCATCAGTTTGAGTGATCGACCGGACGCAGCAGAGGGGGACGGAAGCTTCCAAGATGCATCTGCCGTGGCTGATGAAGTACCTGTAGAGTTGCAGCGTCAGGCGTCGACTGGCACTGCGGCAGAAACCTCCCAGGATAATACACACAAGGGTGAGGGAGGTCAGGGCTCATCTCCCGAAACTGCTTATGGGGCTGGCGTAACACCTTATAGCAGTATGATTATCGAGGGGTTGGACGAAAAGGCCGGGAACGGTTTCCAGGATGCGTCCGACCTGGCTGGAGAAAATGCTACAGATGCGAGGGCTGAGATGACGAATGTCGGTTTGAGTGGCACTAGGGAGTCTCCGGAGGGATGCGAAAGCTTCCGAGATGCATCTGACGTGGCAGGCGGGGAGCCTGGAGAGATGAAGCGTCAGGCGTCCAGTGACAACAAGGTGAAGAGCTATTCGGATGATACACACAAGGAGCAGACAGGCCAGGGCTCGTCTCCCCGCACTAGGGATGACGCTGCCGCAACTCCGTGCAGTAGTGTGAGTCCGACAAAAGAGGAAGAAGGAACATCGGACTTTTTCCAGGATGCGTTGGATGCGGCTGGCGGGCGGGCTGCAGAGGCGAAGCCTGATGCACCCTGCATCAGTTTGAGTGATCCTCCGGACGCAGCGGAG
>NW_013564634.1:0-5000 GCF_000499605.1 Eimeria maxima | reverse complement strand
GCATGTCTTAGTAGAGTTAATAACAGTAAAAGGATCAGTAGATAGAGGACAGCAAACAGTTTGTGTACTCCCTCCCCTTATATATTCCCTGTCGCTGCATGCAGCACGGGCATGCGACTGCTGCTGTTGCTGCTGTTGCTGCTGTTGCTGCTGCTGCTGTTGGAGGAGAGGGAGGCCCCATGCAGCAGCAGAAATCTCCTGAGGACTGCACAAGAGAGGCAAACAGGGGGGCCTCTCAGCAGCAGCAGCAGCAGCAGCAGCACAACCTAGGAGGGAACGACCGCAGGAGGGGCCCCCTTGGCAGGGCCTCTTTGCCCTTATTCCCTCTGTAAGAAGAGCAGCAGCGGATTCTCCCTCAAAGGGGGCCCCCGAGGGCCCCCTTACTCCCATTCCTCTCTTAGCTACACCTTGACGAGGTCTCCTACGGGAGGCCTTAGGGGGTACAGCAGAGGCACTGGCCTTTGCATTTGCACCCTCTATAAAATCTGCTGCTGCTGCTGCTGCTGCTGCTGTTCCTGCAGCTGTATCTGCTGCTGCTGCCACTGCTGCTTCTGCTGCAGTTGTTGTTGTTAGTCCTTTACTCGGGTCTCCTGTTGCTGCTGCTGGTGCATGTGAGTAGTTGGCTTCCGCATCATTGTTTTCGTTACCTGCAGCAGCAGGAGCAGCTGCTGCAGCAGCAGCTGCTGCTGTTCCTTGCCCTTCCCTCCCTCCCCCATCTCGGGTGTACGTACACCTGACTTTTTTTTGTTCGCTTTCCCTTAAGAAATCAACAAAGCCATCTACCTCATCAATATAATCTAAATATTTGCCAACTGCTGGCTGCAGCGCAGCAGTTGCTGCCTCTAATAGAGACCCTCTAGGCGTCATAACAAAGTCCGTAGGAGGGGCCCCAAGGGCCCCAGGGGCCCCAGGGGCACGGGGGGACCCTCTTGCATTCTCAGTATCTAGGGGCCCCACAGCCTCCGATTTGCAAAGGGGAATGCTGCCTCCTGCTGCTGCATGCGTTGTGGGTACCCCTGTAGATACTCCATAGACTGGGGTCCCCCATCTGGGGCTTTGTGACCCCCGTGCTGCTGCTCTAGCAGCAGCAGGGTTTGCTGCATTTGCTGCATTTGCTGCATTTGTTGTATTTACTGCATTTACTGCATTTGCTGCATTTGCTGCATTTGCTGAATATGCTACATTTGCTGCATTTGCTGCATTTGTTGCAGTTGCTGCAGTTGCTGCAGTTGCTGCAGTTGCTGCAGTTGCTGCAGTTGCTGCAGGGTCCTGCAGGAGATCTATGAGGGCCTGCACGTCTGCACTAGTTAGGGTCTGCAGCTTGAGGGCCCGCAGCAGCAGCTGCTGCAGCAATTCGTATTCTTCTTCCTCTGTTAATAGCTGCTCCTCTAGATGCCTCTTCTCTGCTGCTACGAAGCAACGCATGCGTTCTGCTGCCGCTGATTCAAGTCTTGCTGCTGCAGCTAACAGTACACCACGTACTAATCGGTGCAAAGAAGAACCAACGGACCAGTCAACACCGCCACCACCTGCTGCTGTTCCTGCTGCTGCTGCTGCTGTTCCTGCTGCTGCTGCTACTGTTCCTGCTGCTGGTGGTGGTGGTGCTGCTGCTGCTGCAGCTGCTACAGATGCTGTAACTGCTGCTGCGGTTGGGGCTCCCGCTCCTGCTGCTGCTGCTGCTAGGGTAATGGGGAAAGATCTGCATGCGGCACTGTCAGCCTCCTGGCTGCTGCATGCTTTCCTTCCTGCTGCAGCACATGACGTCTTTCCCCTCTGGCGGGTTGGCTCTACGGTAGGGGGGGCCCCACTACCTCCGCATGCAAGACGGGGGGAACTCCCCTCAAGCATCTGCTGCTGCTGCTGCTGCTGCTGATGCTGATGCTGCTGCTGCTGCTTACCCTCGGTTTCACGTGGGGGCCCCTGAGGAACCCGGGGAGACCCCTGGGGGGCCCCTACGCTGTACCCTCCTGATGTAACCAACGCAGCAACGGAACCTGCAAAACGAGACCCTGGGCTACCATGGGGTCCCCTGAAGCTACACTGGGGGCCCCCCGAGCTACATTGGGGGCCCCCTGAGCTACATTGGGGGGCCCCTGAGCTACATTGCTGGGCCCCTGTATTGGGTTTGTTTGTTTGTGTCGTACGAGGAGAGGGAGTAAATGTTTTTTCTCTGTTTGTTTTATCAAGAGTTGTACTTGAAGGAAGATAAACAAGTTCTTTTATTAAGGGTATTCCTTCTGAACACGAGGGCACTAGTTGGGGGCCCCCGGGGGCCCCCATACCCTCACTGAGGTGACTCTGGGTACCCGTGGGTGATGCTGAACGATCAGCATCCGAATAGACACATTGCTTCTGCTTCAACAAGTAGAGCTGTTGCTGCAGTTGCTGCTGCTGCAGTTGCTGCTGCGGTTGCTGCTGTTGCTGTTGCTGCTGCTGCTGCTGAGGGTGTTGCGGGTGAGGCCACAGGAACTGCTGCTCCTCCCGCTGGTCTTGCTGCAGCTGCTGCTGGCTGTGTTGCTGAGTCGGATACAAGGAGCTTCCTGCTGCTGGTGCTGCTGCTGCAGATGACATGCCTTCTTCTTGCACCGTGCTGCTGCAGTTGCTTGGGGGATTCACAAGATGTTGCAGGGGCCCTCGCTGCTCCCCTTCAAGGGGAGCAGTGGTAGCTTGGGGTCCCCTAATAGGTGCCTGTACAGCTGATTGAGGAGGTAAGACTTGTGATTCATAAGAAGGAAGCTTAGTTGATTGTCTTGTTAAGGGGAAGCCGCATGTATCAACCATTGTTATGGGACTTGCCGGTGTATGAGGTGTCTACTTACTACCTGCACACCTGGCGGCTATGGGTATAGCAGAGGCGGCAAAAAGGGAACAAAATACAAACCCCGTGGCTTCCTCTGCTTCTAAAGAGCAGAAGATATAAATAATATATTTATAAATTTAAATAGGAAGAAGAGAAGGCTGTTGATGGGAAACTCGATATACACATGAGAGCGGGCTGGCCTCACCGCTCGTGACCACCACCGACAGATGGTCTACATAAAAGCCATTTTACATGAATAAAACGGCAAAAATATATTAATTAACAATTAGTAATGCAAACAAAAGGAAATTATCATTGGAAGTATAAATACTCCTTAGGACAAAGGGTGCAACGGGTGGTCATGGGTTTGTGTCTCGGGGTTACCCATGCACATATCCTGTTGGCTACTCCTTTTTATAGGGGCAGTCTGAGGATAATCATACCTTATTTTATTTGAATTTGAGGAAAGAAAGTTGAATTTAGTCATTAAAATAAATAAAAAATAACAGAATGATGAAAATGATGGTGGCATCGCGAGCAACACCCCCTTCGCACCGTCGTTGCTGCAACCCGCCTCGATGGTGGTGGCACAGCAGGAGTAGCAATTTGGGCAAAAGTAATGCACTTCTTTATATTCTTTTTTAAGGAAGAAATTAAAATATAAACTTTTAATCATAAAAGAACAAAAAATTCAAAGTTTCATACATAAACTGATGGCTTTCTTGTGGCGGCGCGGGGCCTGCGCACTCGTGCACGCCGTTGCTCGGCTCGGTTGTATAGTAAGGGAAGAAAGAGGTGAATATACCGGCTAAAAACAGAGAAAAAAGAAGTTAATAAATGTAAATGTATATAAAATAGTAAAAAACATTCGCTTTCGTGAATTTTATTGGTTGTTTTTTTTCTGCTGTTTATTGCTCTGTGGACATCTGGTGTGCATCTGGAGACGAAAGGAGGAAAAGACCGATTCAGTACAATCTTCCCCATTTGTTGTTTCTTCTTGTTTGCTTTTTATTTATTTATTTTTATTTATTTAAAATATAATGCCTTATTTAAATAAAGAAGAAGAAGATTGTTATATTCATATACAACGGCAAAGAAGACGGGCTGATGCTGCAGCTGATGCTGCTGCTGCTGCAGCTCTTTGCAGAAGCTGCTGCAAAAAGGACCGAAACTTGCACCAGACAATTAATAAAAAAAAGAAATTAATTCCTATTTACTTATTTATTTATTATTAATTATATGTATATTTTCCCTTTTTATTATTTAATTAGTAGCTTATTGAGCAGTATAAATCGATTGCCTCTACCTCCTCCCGTATACTGTTTTCTTATCCATTATATGTTGACGGTCTGCACCGCTGGCGAGACACAGTTATTTATACAAATAAATAAATAATAATTAATATATATTATTTTAATTATTTAATTATTAATTATAATTAAAGAAAAAAGAATATAATTAGTCGTTTTATATTTCTTTGCATGCGCACTTCCTCCCTCTATTCATATATATAAAGAGGAAAAAGTTTCCTCCTCTATTGCCTATTCCTGCTCCTTCTTTTCCCTTAATTACCCAGAAAAAAGGTTTATAAATGTTCCTTTTTCCCTTAATTACCCATTTTAATGGATAATATATCAATAAAACAATTAAAAAATGTATTTTTATCTATTTTCCTCCTCCCCTTATTATAAGGCATTATTGCTTTCCTTATTAGGCCAGTAACAACAATAAGAAAAGCAAGGGTAAATAAAAGAATAAAAATATTTAATAAATAAAATAAATAAAATAAATGAATAAAATAAATAAAACAAAATAAATAAAATAAAAGAATAAATAAATTCTTCTTGTCTTTTAATTAAATATTAATATAATTAATTCTTAATAGGCAAGAAGTATTCAATTTGTATTATAGGAAAGAAAAAGAGTTGTAGTTCTTCTTTCTTAGTAAAACAAATATTATTATTTATTATTTATTTATTTATTTATTTATTTACTTACTTACTTACTTAGTTATTCTTATTCTTATTCTTATTCTTATTCATATACTGTTTATAATGTTATGCGTACCTTCTGCTGCATGCACAAAAAAAAAGAAATAAAAAAAAAGAATAAAAAAATAAATATAAAAGCTAAAGCCCTTTTGCGGTGTATAGACAGATGTATAATTGTTTATTATATGCTATATATATATATATTATAT
>NW_013564633.1:0-7220 GCF_000499605.1 Eimeria maxima | reverse complement strand
GCCTACATACAGAACTGTGAACTTGGACTGGTTGTGCTTTGCTGTATCCGCACTCATCGTTTGCCATTTTATTTCTCTGGATTGCTTAATTCTACAGCATAGGTTGGCTAGGCGGAATATGTTTATGACATAGCGCATCAACTGGAGTATGTGCAGTATCGCAAACCTCGGTTTTCAGGCGAGTGGAACTGTATTGATTGCTGACGTCACGTTGTGCAGACTGTCTGCAGCATGGTGTGCCTTTATCCAGAACATACACGTTTCTGGTTGTGTATACAAAGACTGGCGTTTGATAGCGGGTGAAGCACCTGATACCTCGGTGCAGCAGTAGGTTGCGCACTTCCTGAAGAGACCCCCGCAAGGCTGCATTGAACATACTGCGCTATGCTCCTGCTTTTCCTGTATGGAATATTTGCGCTCTCGTGTTCTCTATGAGAATGTTAATGCTCTGTGTAAGGCAGTTGATGTTCATACGCGACCCGCTGGTCCAATGCTGCTCTAGGGCGCCAGTTCATACGTTCACGAAGACTTAGCTAGATTTGTGGCACTGGATCACTCCGCAAGTGAACGAAGGGCGTAGTCCGGGCCACAGGAATCTTGCGTAAGCAAACAGTCATAAGAGGCCAAACCTAAGAGTGCCAAGTGTGGCAGAAATGCTTACGACAGCCTGATGACCGGACTCACAGGCTAAGTCACCGTGTGAAAAACGCTAGCCGAATCCCTACCTAATCGGGCATTGAGGCCACTGACACACTGCCGAAAATATACAGAACAACCAAACACCTACCCACCAAAGTGCCGCAACTGCACAAGCAAGGTCAAGCTCACAATATACTCAAGCTTATCAATGCATGCTGTTTCGACCTACTGTGCGGTGGTCTGCCGGTGAACTGCGCTACCTGCACGCTTTCCACACTTCCCTTCTGCTGCTGCAAAAGAGATGTGCAAACTCTGTTCAATGGGTGGGACAAATCGCCCACGGATGTAACAGAATAAGCCTACACCTACCCTTGTTGTAGGCCTGCGCACGCAACGTGCATAGGCGTGCATATGTTGCACGCGGAGAGCAAGTTGGTTTTTGGAAGCCAATGGTGGACGCCTTGGCAAAACAGTGTCTCACTTTCTGGTGCCAGAAGCGGAAGGAAGGATGTAAAATAAAAGATGATTTTGCTCTCGTGTATTGCAGGTCTGCGCACCCAACTTACAGGAGCCTTATGCTAGCCGCTTTCCACACAGAACCAGTCGCTTTCCGGAAAGCCACCGTGAGTAGGTGTCGACATCGTACTGGCTGCAACAAACAGCTCTCTGATATAGTCGAGGAAGGCTCTACGCACCCTTGTTTCCGCTATGCGCATGCAGCGTGCATGAACCGCACGCCAAACCTCGTATGGAACTTGTCCCTTTGCTTACAGGAAACCTCTGTGATTACGATGCTCCAGACAATCTAGTCACGTACATAGCCACAGAGTCACGGATATAGGAAAGACCGGCTTTACGCACCTTTTCTGCACTTTCACGTAGGGAAACAGTTCCTCTTCGCAGACATATTGTTAGCAAATGTCCAAGCTATAAGCTTACTTGCTGGAACAAACGGCCCACGAAGAGGGCAGAAGGAGGCTTCACTCACCCTTGTTTCCGTTATGCGCAGGCAACGCGCATGACCATTCGGACACATCGCCCACAAAGCTAGTGGTTTCCTCAAGACTCGCTGTGCACACTTCCAGAGGTACTTCTCTTACTTGCTGGTAAAAATTAAATGTGTGGATGCAAGAAAGGAAGACTTCAATAATCCTTATTGCAAATCTGCACGGGCAGTGTGCATGGACTTCCCGACAAGTACAGCACAGAACGTGTAGCGTTTTGGCAACGCACAATGAACAACTGCATACAAATTATGAACCCACTGGCTGCGCAGGGTGGAACTTGGATGAAAAAACGGAGGCTTTGCTCACCCGTGCTCCCTGTCTATGCACGCAACGTGGAAGAGCCTTCCGGCAACCCAGAAGCATAAGTATTTGCCTCCCGAAAACTGATTGTGCACATATGTGCGATCTATGAGCTCACCTTCTGTAGCAAACGGCGAATGGATACTACATACGACGGCTTTCATAACCCTTGTTGCTTGACTGGCCTTGCAACATGCACGAGCCTCGCACTGCTTTATTTCCAGAGGTAGTTGCAGATGACAAACGCCGTGTGAACACGCATTGGACGGACAGTGCAGATCCAAATCACAGAAAGGCGAACATACGCAAGATCGGCGCAACCTGCAAGTTCAGCCAACTGCGAAAACAAATAATCGATTCGTGACGGAAACACAGCAACAGACAAAAAATATCCCAGCATATTGTACGCGACTCTCCATTGTCGAATGCTGGGCCGTCAACCACGTAGTAGTGCTTCCAATGCAACGGGTATTGCAACGATCGGCCGGAAACAGAATATTCCGCTGCTGTGCTGTCTGACAGTCGGAACACATATCAGCGGTCCACCCCTGAGTGTTAGAAGTGAGTGAACAGAGAATCATCACCAAGCTAACCAAACCAAATCAGTGCTAGCAGTGGACAGTAAAGACCATAGTAGTTATGGCCGCACAGCCACCACTATTCTGCGAGAATACATCAGTGACCGGAGCGTCTCTGCTAACTCTATTCAGTCGCAAATACTGATCGTTAGCGCGTCTACAGCGTACGTGCTGAGAAGAAAACCTACCCTCGGCAAGAGACGGGCCGTTGCCACAGCGCATCTGTAGATAGCTGAGAGCAATCCATGTTTGTGTTCAGCGTCAGAAGCATGCACTTCAAGCACGAGTTCGTTACGGGAAGTGCACTCAATTCATGCATTGCCATTCCCGAATTCCGATGATCGTCAGTTCGAACTGTCCGAACGGTGAAAAGACCGTGCATGCATGCGCATATGCAAAACTGCAGATAATTCCGTTCGCGGCCCTCCCAGGCAATACTCAAGCTTCACACGGAAAACTTTGAACCAGCTGAATATGTACGGCATATTCACCTTCTGCCCGTACCCGAGAGCATAACGTTTTCACTCTTCCCAAAGCGTGAAGCATGCGCCACAAAATGCACTTCTTTCACTTACTTAGGAACCTGTGAGCACACCAGTCTTGCAGACCAACGTTGCCCTGCTCACTGTCTGCACCGTTTTCGAGGGATTCCACTTCTGCCACTCCTGCTCTGTATCTCGCTACCCAATATGTTGTATATGTTGTATGTACCACGCACGAAAATTGCACAGCAAACATTTGCTCTAAGGAATTCCAAAAAAGCGCGCTTCCAAACAGAAGCCACCTTCTGCTCCTCCTGTAGGTGCGCGATTCCTTCTAGGAAGGGATATGGACTGAAAAGCAGAGCTATATGTGACTTCAGAGCGAGAGACTGATTGCGTGCACGTCGAACAATGGGGTGGGCCAGGTATTCTCCCAAAACATCTTCCACAGTAACCGGAAACTGAAAGCAGAGGCGTCGCCTCGCTGCATCAGTTTGCAGAGACAGCTAAGAGGGTCACCACAGTGGAGCAGAAGGTTGGACGGGTTGGCGTTATTTACAGGTGCAATGAACCATCCGCGTTGGGCTTCAAATGAGTTAAGTATTCGCTCACTATCGTTCGAACCCAAGGTTAACGCCCGGTACAGCATCAGACAACTGTAACAACACAGAATTGGTCTCTGCAGGAAGCCCAGCAGGAAGCAAAGCATTGTCCTGCACATGGTGCACGACAGGCATCTGCAGCATGCTAGTGTGTCGCTCCTTCTGCTTTGTGGCACACGTCTTGCACAGACATATTTTAGCGACAAAAATGTGAGTGTGGTTCCAACTACCGAAAATGCACGTGCACATAAATCAGTATTGTTGCTGCCTCCTCGTCCTGTAAAATCGCATTTGTTTCTCTGCAACATTTGAAATACATGGTAAACAGCTTACCAGGCGCCTGTTGGGTTAAAGGGTTTGTTTTAATCATGCCAGGATATCTAGTAAACAATTTGCTTCTACATTACTGTTCATGCATGCGTACTTTCTTAAGCTAGTAAAGCACGAACCCGGATCGCAGCCGAACAAGGCGTGATAACGGCCAGCACCAACTTATGTTGCCGCCTTGTTCGAGTGTTGAGCTGGCGTTGGTTTGTGATTAACGCTCTTCGCCTCATTTTGCGCAACTACCCCACTCTCGTACCCAGAAATCCAAAGCTTGCGTAATGGATTTCCGACTGCAGATAAGCTTAGTGCTTCCTCCAATGTAATCATTGCCAACGCCGGGCCTTTTGTTGTGTGATACGCCCACTAGAGGCTGCGCTTGGATCGTCAAAAAGGTTACACAGTTCGCTAGTAAAGGGATGTAAACACAAGCAAACACCGACACCTTTTTCATATTCAAATGAAAGGAGAAAGCAGACGCCTGCTTGCAAGAAGTGATTCACTAAACGTCCAGATGCACAGGTACGGTCGCTTGCAAACCCTCCCTGTTTCAATGCATTTGTTCGTTCGAGGTTCTTCGACTACAGGCTTTGCACTTTACCAGGCACCTGCATGCAATCATATATATTGCCTGCATGAATATATGAAGCCCACAAAATTCGATTGTAGTGTGCACGGTTTTGCTTTATTCGTTGCATCCATGGCTGGTGCACACTTTCTCAGTCCACCAGTCTTATCTTCCCCGTTTTGCTCATTGTTGTAATTATGAACACTTTTGCTGCAGCGATTATCTACAAGTACACCAATCAACTTTTATATGGCATCTAAATACTAGGTTTTCGCTTCCGTTTCAACGCACCCACTGCAAAGAGAAGTCGAGACAGCCACAGACGTGACTAGATGCAAGCCTTGCATCGGTTCTCTACATTTTACCGGTCCACTGTCCCGGGCAGTGCATGGGCACATACCCGGGCAAAGTATCGCCATTTGATCTCCTCATGCTTCCACTCAAGGTGCAGTTGCACGTCTAGCTGCATGAGCTTGGAACAACGAATGTTGGGGAGACTCCACCAAAGCAGGATGTGAATGGGGCAGACAGCCACTACACTACGTAGGTGACCCCATAGAACTGGACTATCGCTTGTTGACAGAGCCACAGCCTTGTCTCGGCAGCAGAGAACTGCCCAGTGTTATGCTCTCCGGATACTATTTGCTTCAAAAACGCATGCTTCAATATCCGTGGGAGATTCTCTAATCCTGACAAAGGCTGGGTGATCGGCCCTTCGCCTAAACGCACGGCATCAATCCCTGCAATCCTTGGCACACTGTAGGGATCACAAAAAAGGCCTGGCCAATATGCCCCAAGTTAGTTCCTGGTGATGCATAGACACAATTTATCAAGCTGACGTAAACGTATCCCTTGGGCGCCCTAGATACCGGAGCAACGACTCATCACAAAACCTCCGCACAAAGTAATATTGGACCCAAAGACAGTTCTGTCTTCGCTGGAGCACTGCGCTTGCAGAAGAACCCGTTCTTCGACTCGTCTGTAACCAAACGTTGTGCCGCCTACTGAGTAGACCTAACAGGTTCACCGCCAGTTAATGACATTCGCAGTCTTATAAGCATTACTTCAAGAGCAGGTGCAGGCAGGTGCCACAACTCCACAGGTGTTTCCCCAGAGTCCGTGTATGGATCTATCCTCACTGCAGAGTGCTAATGCAGATATCTGTAGGTTAATAACTCTGTCACAACTGGTCAGCTCACTCGCTAGATAATACCACGCAAATCTGAACAGGAAAACTGCCATGCATGCAGGCTACCATGGTACACCAGTTCTACGGCGTTGTGGCGGGGCAGATGATACGATTAGTTCATCCACCAAGTATCACCAAAACCGCCTATTTGAAAGTACGGAGTGTCGAAGTGGCTCATGAGGTTTCACTGGGTTCCAGCTAGGGCCCTTGCAGGAAGGAACGCGTTCACGCAGAGACCATCTACGCCACCAAGCGTTTACAGACGCGCCGACAACGCCATTGTCAATGCTGACAACGCCTCAACAATTCTTCCGAACATTCAATGTATGCAATGCATGCGTAGAGTCATTTTCCGCCTTCGCCTGGGCACAAAGTGGTCTGGTAATCGCGCAGTGCAGATGTACGCCAGCAACGACGCATTGCTCCTAAATGTCAATCCGTAGGCAGCAGGCGCAATTCAAAAGACTTCGTGTGATCAATCTCGAATCTGCAAGTTACCCTGGGAGGCGCAACGCCTGCGCACTTGTTATATACTCGCGCCCCATCGTTGATTTCTTACCATACAGCACGACGTTGCTCTCAGGCTCGGCAGTGAGCAAATACGTCACTAATAATTGTCGGCATTCTCTAGTATATCGCGAAAATCACAACATCAAAAGTGCACGCTCTTCAACAGTGTCTCGTCCCGTAGACAGGTAAATGGAGACCTACAGTCTGGGGAGTTCCATTTGAATTGAGTATATCAAGAACCCAATTGTAGGTACGTTCGTGTGAGAATGCCCCAACCAACAATGTCGTCACAACCGCCTGTGCAGATGAATGTCCACTTCTGGAGAACGTCTAGCTCACTTCCTTTTAGGCATAACGCACGCCAGTACCTGAAAAACGGCTAATAAATTTGTTGGCACATATATACACAGTGTTTACAGCCTCTGTTAACAACAGACGCGCAGCATCATTTTATTGTGCTAGCTTGCGTACGACCTGAGTTCTCAGGAAACCCAGGTGGTCACCAATGGCGCTCAACCTTTAAGCTTCAAGATAATTCCTAGTGTCCACTCTACGTAGGCACGGAATTCCATGCAGATGCAGGGTGATGAACCCAGGCCATGAGGCCAGCGAAGTAAGACTCTTCTTCCATTGAAAACGCATTACATTTGCTTACGTGCAGATAGAAGACTCGCCGGTTGCTTCAGCAGCATCCCTGCTGGCGAATAGGTGCATTAACACCCTCGAAGGGGAAGGCTAATTCAGATGTGGAATATTTATCCCCGGATGGATACCATCTGCTTACAGTGACGGCGCGAGTGCCTCTAGAAGGCCACGATCCATCATGCTCATCGCGATTCATGCAGAGCTGCCCGCTGCAGAAAATTGGAATGGGCTTCACGTCGCTGCAGCCTACCCGCGAATCGTATCCAGCTTCTCGTGCTGTCTATGTACTACAGCTGGAGAGCCGGCACACTTGCGGAAGTCCTGCCTTCCACAGGGAGCGGTAGTTAACCTCTAACTGGCTGACTAACGAACACTA
>NW_013564632.1:0-6642 GCF_000499605.1 Eimeria maxima | reverse complement strand
TATATATATATATATATATATATATATATATGTCTGTGAAGCCAGGTTCGTGTCCTTCATAGGTTTTCTAGAAGGAAGTGCGGTTACCATCAATGTGCCAGCTTGCACATATGTGTATCCATATGCATGATCAGGCATACAATATATATTTTGTTTGTTCGTTCGTGCTTGCTTAAACACCGAGATAACCAACCTGAGCCGTCATAGTAGTTGTTTGAAGTCCACACGACAGCCTTTTCAGGCACTGGCACCTCGACTAGTGGCTCAAATCTGCACGAGCAGAGCCTGTTGACTCCCTCCATCGCTTTGGATTGAATACAGTGGCTTTTGGACCTGCGGATGCACGAACCGGAGACGAAAACAGCGAGACGCCGTCAATAAAATGGACGGGATATGCCCAGTAGCCATCAAGGCCATTCATGGAACACATTGTAAAACACCCCTTTCACACGAAAAGCTCACAAAAGTGTGAGAGTACAGGAAAGAAGATTCATAGCTCAGCGAGCGCAAATTGAACAAATGCGACCACCCGCCAGGCTTAAACATACACGTCGGCTACGCGCTCGTTCCACAATTCCACATAGACAAACCCCGTCTGAAACAAAAGAAGAAAACCAACTCACAGCAAAAGAAGTGTTAAGTGCAGTAGGAATATTCAACTTCGACGGCTTTCCGACCTTTTTGACAATCCTCGCGCCGGTGGTTCGGCACACAGAACTGCTGGAAGTTGGACGGGGTGTCCTTGTTTCTGACAACTCTATAAACCCATTCAGAATACTTACTATAAGGAAAACATACGAAAAAGACAGAATGCCGCTTTGTGAATCTGGAGGAGCCTTTTGAACTGCGAAGGCTGGTGCTTTCCAGATCACGAACGTGAGATGGTCTCGAGACCGTGTTGGTGTGCTGACGGCAACAGCACATGGCTCACTCAGCCCGCTTTGTAGCCTTTACCCCAACTATCATCCAAATACCTGTTTAAGTTTAGCATTAATACCAAGGATGTCCTTATGTAGAGATGTCGTGTTCTAAAGCCTCGCGTTCTGCTTCGTGTTGAACCCCCACAACGTGACATAGTTCCACTGGCAAAAGCCCATTGGGCCTGTGGCATATTTCGGCTCCTGCTTTTTTGAATTTCGATATGCTTCACCCATAAATTTAAACCAGCTCGGCTTTGCAGCTTTCGAGGAAAGAGGCACTAGCAGAGGAGTTCGAATGAATGAGAAGGCTCATATATTATTACGGTCCAGCCGGCTAGCTAGTATGCTTGCTGTATAGTCCCCAACGTACTAATGTTGGCCTATATACCCATCTTACTGCGGTGCGAAACGGAAACCACACTGGCAAGCACCCATAGTCCCCTTGCACTGTGTGGGATGCACCGTATAATACGGCGATTGAGAATGTGGGTCAAGATGATAGTGTAAGGAGTCAGAGCCATTTAAAACAGATTTAGCTTAACGTTGGTGTGAATTTCTGCTATGGAGTGAACCCGAAGGAATCGAGTTGTACTCCTTAACAGTGTCTTGAAAGTAGTGTTTTGCTTCTGGTTGTTTGTTTTGATGCTCCCAATCACTTCATGGCATTGTGGGCACAGCATACCCAATGCTTGAGATTAGAGAGAAGACGAACCGGCTTTCTGTATGCTGCAACAAATGCTGGTGCATTCTACGCTCCAACACAACCCCATGTACAAGCGCCGGTAACCCCGTTTGTTGCTTCACCTAACACGCCAGCAAGTTCTGAAGCACTTGCGTGGCTCCGACTGTCCAACCTCTATGCAAAATAAATATATGTAATTATTTCATGCACACAAGGATAACCTACGCCCTGCTCCCTGTAGTTTTCGACCCCTCCGAGGTTCATGTGGAGACGTTGACAACTTTTGCTTAAAGAGAGCGCGGGAGGCGTTCGAGGAAGGTTTGTAGAAACTTAGAATTAACGAATTACCCAGAACTGGTATTGTGTTGAGGAATTGCCTTCCCACTTAGAACTGAACACCATTGGCTATACAAGTTAGTACGGTGTCTGAATTCTAGGGTTGGGAATTGTTTTCTTTGGGACCCTCGACAGAAGAAACAGAGCGAAAACTTCTGTCTCTGGTGCACAGCAGATCTCGAGGCTTCTAAATTAATGTAATGTTTGTCCCTGGGATAGTGCTATCCCTGCTGAGCTGCATACAGCTAGGTGCGGATATGATCCACTGGCTGCCGCCATAACAGTGTCGGCAGTCTTCAAAATCTGATTGAAGGGGTAGCGTGGTACAGAGGTTTCTTCGGGTAAAACGAAGAACTCACAATGCTCATGCACTGATAGGAATGATTGGCCCATGTTTCGCTAGAAAAAGGTCGGTATCCACCGCGTAAACCTTAGATGGCATGTTTTCTGCTTCCTCCTCTGTCGTTGCAGCGTTATGGCCTCCTGATAAACGGGACTCAACCGAGCTCTGTCTAATGACCCAGTTCTACATTCCAGTAACTGGCTAGCACTGGCAATAATTCTTGCTCATTCAAAGGTGTTCTGCACTCTAGAAAAGCGGGAATTCCAGTGGCAATAAAAATTAATCAACTTGTGCTCTGAAACGCATTCGAACTAATGGTTTTGCGGAAATCGGCGAAAAGCACTACCTCGGCCTATCTAGGTGAAGTGTTGTTCAATAGATACACTGCAACGCCCCAGTTAACGGACGAATATAACAAGCTCCTCGGGAGTGAAATGCAGACTGCGTCAATTTTGGCCCTTCTGTAGCTGTGGCAGCCAGTGTTTATTGAGTCTACACCAAGTCCATCGACGAAGTAATGGCGAAACCAGTTTTCAAGGTTTAGTAGCGGGTTCATCAATGCAGCCCGGCTGACGTGTTCTTGCAGAGCCCCTAACATCATGACAGCATGCACAATAATGGGTTCCGTGCAACTTGCAGTAAACCGGTACGGGCATTGCGCTCGAGCATACACTTACCCAACTACAGTGTCAGGCATATCGTTCCATTAAAGAGCAAACAAATAAATTACGGATGGGTTATTATTCGTGGGAGAACTGCTTGTGTTCAGCCAAATTTGACAGGAATGCTTGCAGAGCGTGTGGTCTGCCTTCAACTGCCATGCGAGAAGCAGGGTTTTGTTGAACACACAAGGCACACCACCATAGTTCCCGATGATACCAAAAATTGTCTCCTGTACCGCCCTACCTGATTTCTAGCATACCTTTTCTTACCAGTGGTCAGTGACAAAAAAAAACACTCGCTACATAAGGAGAGGATTTAAACGCCTTTGCATGTAGTAAAGAAGTGCCAGTATTGCTTAAGGGCCACAGCATGGCCGCTGTTGCACCCTGCCGATGGCCTATTGGCCAGCCACAGGGTTCTGCAAGCGCGCCCGCTAGCCATTATCCCCAGTTTCCTTCTAAACTGCGTTTTGCTTACTACTTAGGCCGTTACGCGCCTACCGTTGCACCTACGGAAAAGCCTGGGCGGCGGGTCACGCAATAGACAGTAGCACCGATCACAGCCAGCCAGAGGCATCGGTTTACAGCAGCGTGAGTGTCTCCGTTATTCAAAAATCCCTGCTTGCTTCGAAAATTCATGATCACTGGCAAGAACCGATAGTTCGTTATGCCCGTAGCGCGAATCCCTTTTGCAATATCGGCTTTTAAACTGACTGCCAGGGATATGTGCTTTAGTTGGGGTTCTACTGCCTTCAAACTGGCTTGGGTGACCTCGGGACAGGACCTGCTCATAGTGCAGCACCGGATTCTTCGACCAGTTGCTTTCCGGCCACCGTGCCGAACATCGAAATACCAGGTTCTCTGACCTGATGTCAGACGTGGCTGCTGACACCCAGCCCCCTTAGCATAAGTAGATTTTAGGGATTCTATATGCCGCTTGCTGCAACGGTGGAGTCAATGGTGAAGGCAGAAACCTTCTGGAAAAACGACTACGTCATTCTGAACCGAGGTAACTTTGTTTTGATGGGCTTACACACTTCGAACTCCACAGGAGAGCGACCAGCCGACAATTGTCGTAAGCTGGTTCTGGGCAGTGGCTGTTCCTCCTCCGATAAATGCTAATTCTTACACTGTATACTTACGCCAAACGTGGATATGCCATCGTACCATTCATTTGTATCTAATAAGGCGATCCAGGGAAGCATATAATTTTCCGCTAACAACACCTGACAACGTCGCACTAAAGTCACTGAGAGAAGGACCAACAGGTGCAAACATTTGGACCGCTATATTGAGGAAGCGTGAGGAGTGGAACGGATGTCAGTTGCTTCTGTGCAGTCGGCGTGTCACTGCACCAACTGTAAATGGTCCTCAGCGGCAGCGGAGATAATTTCGGTACTGGAGATTTCGAGTTGGAATACACCAAAATGAAGGGGGAGTGTAGTGCGTATAAGTCAATCTGATTGAAGATCAGTACTTCATTACCACCCACACATGCAAGACAATCTACTGTCTAACATATTCTATGCTGAGGCAGGGGCTGATGGAGACGAAAATAGCCGGACTAGCAGAGAAATATCATTTACAGATGTATCACTTTCGTAATTGTAAGTATCGAGATGAGTGAACTCACAGGATGGTTAATTGTAGTTCGAAGAATATACCGATAAACCGAAGTAACTAGCGCCGAGCCGCCGTTCACAAGATGACGTAGAACTTCAGGAGTTTTGTGGAGCGCCCGCTCACTCATGTCTTCCTTAAAGAGAACTAATTAGCAATTTGGCCCTTCTCACTGGACAGGCATAGCCACGGAAACGAACTTCTGTACGAGACAACCGGCCACAGCACTGTCGACCTGAGTCACAGGCTGCATCGGGGCTTCAGGGTCGGCCGCGCCTTCTGCTGTTCCGCCACCTACCAGGTAAAACTATGGGGGTGACTTCACTAGTGAAATCCCTTCAATTCACTAAATTTGGCCGTTGTATACAGACCTGGGAGAGTCTGAGACGCCACGTTCTACCCATGCCGATCACGGGCCGCACGAGGGACGTGGCTTGTTACAGCCGCATCCTCTTGGGCACGTGACCCCTTTTCTGCTACACCTGCCACTCTGAGCACATATTGTGCTTTCAGCACAAGTATATTGACTAAAGTCTCACCTGACGCCTACAATTTGGAGTAGCCTGCAGGTTGTTTTCGCCAAAGGGGTAGTCCCTCCAGGGAACCAGTGGGCCGAAGGTTCCCCAGGAAACACGAAGGTTCCAAACTTCTCCCTTGTCCAGAGGATCGCGTGACAACCACAGTCTCCCATGAAATTTGGGTTTTGGCTCTTGTTGTGGGGGCCCCCGTGGAGAGAGAGATGGTTGTCCTCAGAGAATCCGCGCACAACCGACGAAACGGCATATATTCGTAACCCCCGTTGAAAAATCTTGAGCCCACGTTCGGAGCAACCTATGCTTGCTGGACAAACAACTATGTTCCATTTTCTCCACGTACGTGCTCGAATATGGCTCGCTCTTGTGGAACCCGTGACCAAGACAAAGGGTACAACTTGCAGGGCGTACCGACGGGTGCGCTGGCGTGGACCCATTGTTCTGAAGAGGGATTTGTAACGGTCAAAATCTTACACTGTGACACTAAAACAGGCAAAGCCAGAGTGGAGATTGACCCCGAAGGAGCTTCCAGCGTGGTCGCAGCACAGGCAGCTGCTGATGTTGTTTCACACGCTTGGGCCTCACGATCGATCACGCCTCAGGAAAAGGCTTCTTCTGTGGACAATGTGTCTAAGTGTCAAGCGTTGCACAACACACTTGAGTCCTCCGAGACAAATGCATCCCCAGAGAAGAGGAAAATTCCGCGCAGGGAAAAGCGGGTCGTTCCGTCTTTGCTGGATGCCCCGGAGGCGGCAACCCAAGCATTCGCCGACCCTCTGTCTACGCATGCCACCAGTGGATTCGAAACTCCATCATCCGCGCAGGAAAGCGATACCGACGATGATTGCGAAGGACCGTCGGATGCTCAGGATGACCCTTCCAGTTGCACCACTGTCTTGGCCTCGGACTTACTAGAGCGCCCGCTTGCCTCAGCACAACAGCTTCAACAACGGGCATCAACCGCAGCAGCAGCTGCTGCTGATGCATTCAGGGCAACCTTTATATCCAAACCACCTTTTGAAGTACCGGTAAACCAGCTGTGGCCGTATAGTGCACCACCACTGCCGCCCCACCCCATGCCAGATGACACCGCCTGCTGCGGAACCTTATCTGCCGCAGCTCTCCTTCAGCTGTTACAGCATCGGTACCTTCGTGACGATATTTACACCTACGCAGCAAACGTCTTACTGGCAGTGAACCCCTACAAGCCGTTGCCTCACTTGTACTCAACACAGCAGATATCCCTATATCGGCACTGGAGGGAGGTCGCCAGGATATATCGACGTCAGCTGAACGAAGACCAAAGCTCATCGGCAGGGGAACCGCCCCGTCAGACAGATGCTACCACAGCTATCAGCTCTCTCTTGGATAATCTCCCAGGAGTATTACCAATTTGCAGGCGACCCAGTTTCAATGCTGGCGATTTTCTTGGCCCTAAGGAATCTCCCGAACTCAATCCGTTAATGAAACACACTAAGCACAGTGCAAATGGTCCTGTAGGAGCACCCGATCCACCATCCCTAGTAGCTGCCATGGAGCGAGCCTA
>NW_013564631.1:0-6668 GCF_000499605.1 Eimeria maxima | reverse complement strand
GATGAGGTGAGTATAAAAGTAGGGGCCACGACCCCATCCATCTATGGAGGGCTACGGCTCTTGAACAGGGATCAGTGCAAAGACACAGGCACAACTGGGGGAGGCGAGGACAGGGAATAATATGTAGCTGGGAGTCTGGGTGTGCTTGCCGCATGCTTGCAAATAAGCGCCCTCAGGCCCCCTGAGCACCGTCCGTGGCCGTAATGGTACAGCTCAGGTGGAAGACGTTACATAGCTTGTTACGAGCCCTTGGAGGGCAGTTGAAGGCTTGTGCAACAAGGTTGCGGTCGTGTTGGCTGGCGTCGGACGGGTTGGTTGACGCTACACAAGCATCTGCACGAAGGGCTCGATTGTGTGTGTAGGGAACCCGAATCTTGGTTTGTGAGCGTGGTGTAAAGCTTCGAAGCTTCGCGAGCTGAGCGTTGCCTTTTTTCCGTGGAACAATTCCACTCGTCACATGAACTGAAGCAATCAACCCTGTGCTCTGTCCACACACCAACTTTCCGTCTTGTGACATGGCGAAGAGTATGTACTAAAACTAGCCAGCATATGGCTTACGCGCAGGTGGGAAGCATTAATCATTGCATCTGGGCGTTGCTACCTGGCGTGTACTATCCGGTTTTGAAAAAGCCAATGAGGGGATGTATGAAGGCTTCGCACGCTTCGTGTGCGTCTTTGCAAGGCAGACAGCCAACGTTAAGTTGCAGTTGCTGCCCTTAGCTTGCCGACAGTGTGTGCTTGTAGCTTGGTGGAAGTGGAGTAACGCAATAGCCACTCAAAAAACAGTGTGACAGACGCAGTGAAAATATGCTGTCTTACGCGTTGGGTGCTGCATACTGATGGGTTGGAGCAGGAAGTGCGTCAAGAAGCACGCACTTGTTTGCACTCTTCCAGGTGAGCTTACGATGCACGATGCGCGGTTTATGTTTGCTTCTGTGGCAATTATAGGTAAGCCGTTAGTGCCCATTAGTACACAGTGGAATGTGGGGATGTTGCGCACCCTTCTAGGCTGCCGTAACCGCGACCAGTGGAGCCTACACTTCACTTGGTAGCTA
Organism: Eimeria maxima; assembly: GCF_000499605.1. Classification (NCBI taxonomy): domain Eukaryota; phylum Apicomplexa; class Conoidasida; order Eucoccidiorida; family Eimeriidae; genus Eimeria; species Eimeria maxima. Next base: position 5,613 of record NW_013564631.1, on the reverse strand, counting down.
TGGACACCTATAGTGAGTAGCGCGTGCCATTGTGCATACATGGGGTAGGGTTATGAGCCTCTACGTTTGAGCGCAAAACTTGCCTGTTAGTCGGGAGAAGGGAATACGGCAGCTGCGCAGGCCCCTTGCTGCCGAGCGGAGCGACGCCAGTGCTTTATGATAATCTACTGATTTTGACTACCATGATAAAACGTGAGCCTGTTTCTAAGCACCTGGTATGCAGTTCGTGCGTTTAGCATGAACTTGCATATAACCATTGTTGCTCCTCCAATTCTGCAGTTACTCCCCTGAGCTATTTAAATCTGTCTGTTTGAAGGGCGTTAGCAGATTGCAACGGTAAGTACTGCACCTGTCCGAAGGCGTTTTGGTCAGCACAGAACCCGGATGACCGTAGACAACCGTTATGCGGTGGGAGATGCCTATGTTACTACATTCCCAAGCACACTATGTTACGATTTTGCCCAGAGTTATCTTGGTACTCCGAACTTTTGCAATGATGAACTATACGGTCAAGCAATGCTTCCCTGCCTGACGGCTTTGGCAACCGAGTAGAGCAACAGTCACGAACCAGCATGGTGAGTGCAACAGCGCTAGGTTCATGCGAGCTGCTAAAACGGACTGTTCTAATGCGGCACTTGCTCAGTCGCAGCCTACTAAGTCTTGAGTAATGGTTGGCCTTTGGTGGCTATTGGGAAATGAACGGCGTAACGTGTGAGGAAGAGCGCAGCCACGTTGAAGACGTTTCCTTTTGTAGATGATGCTCCTACAGCTTGCCTATCGCGATTGCTGCACGTGAAAACAACATAAAGCTGAGCGAGCATCCAGGAAAAAGTGTTTCACTATCTAAGGATGCGACGCGCTGTCGGGTAGATATCAGAAGCAATAAACAGTAGATGAGCAACAGACTAAGCAGCGCACTCTAGCACTTCTCCTCCACAGCATATTGCTTCTGATAGAGGCAGTGCAAGCGGCTTTGCATTCCACTGTGGAAGGCCTGAAGCTCAAAGCTTAGGGACACAAGTACGGAAATATGCGTTGTTATTCTAACCTATTTGGTGCAGAACCGTGGAGACTGCCGAGGGGAGCGGAGGCTTTCCGCGTGGGCCATATGGCAGCTAGAGTAGCTCGAAGCAAATGATCTTTTCGCATATGAGATCGCCTCCAACAGTTTTCACGTCCACGCGACAGAGAGTGAGCTGATAGAATTAGCATGCACTGCATTTTATTGAGCCGTTGTTTTCGGAGCTGCACTGCAAATCCTCCGTTTTGCCAAGCGCGTTCAGCAACCGACTTGTTCCCCATGGCGTAATACGCCTTGCTGATCGTCAGAGCACTGCACTGGCCAATGGTAAGATGTGGGCCACTATTGTGAACAGCAGTGTTGTGAACAGCAGTGGAGTCATGTATGCTCTGGCTAGTCTTCCGAAGCTAGGAACATTTACGTGTGTTGCTTACAGCAGCCGCCGCTTGCTCGATTATCGCATTTTCTGCCTGGTCAATATGAGGGTGCACGACAGCTTGGCACCCGCAGCCTAACATTTGAAAAGGGTTAATTGCAGCATATGGCGTTTGGAGACACTATAACTGCGTGTATGCTGCTCCGCTGGCCTTGACGTTCTAGTGTTGCTAGGGAGCTAGTGTCAGCGTAGGCGAATCGCATTTGGTAGCGAGGGGGGTTAAAACCGACCAATAAGGAGGCAAGAATATTTCAGTGAAGATGCGGAGTTGCGGAACACCCAGTTAGTAAGGACGGTGTCTGGCCTGGTCAGTCTGGTGTTTTGTGCTTTCTTCGAATATCAAAGAACTGGGGCTGGTTACTCGCACTAGACAGCGTTGGTTTGCTGCAATTGCATGAACCCGCATCGGGAATCAATTATGCCTTTGCTAAGGATGCATGCCTCTCAAGAACTCTGTTAACCGCAGTTGGTATGTCTGATGCTCATGCAGACTGCCGGGAAGCAGATGGGCCCTTGGCCGTTAGGTTTTCGCAAAGGCAGCGATTCAACTTTAGGGCCTGCAAAATTATTGTCAGTCATACGTGCGATACGTTTTGTCCGCCAAACTGTATAGGTGTGCAGTCTCGCATCGCGGTGCAATATAGTTTAGGAACGTAGAAGGTTGGCCAATCCTCCCCCACGTGACGCATATTTGCTCTTGCGAAATCTGATGTTAAACCTAAAAGTTATCGTGATTGGTCGTCTTCTTGGATAGAGTGCCTCATGTTTTAGAAACAACGACATGCATGTTTCTAAAACATGCAGCGTTTTCGCAGAGTTACACTTCAAGCCCTCTTATGAAATGCCCCGCACATGGCGTGCATGCTGGAGGCGACAACCAACCACCATGGACATTCTAGGATGGCACAGAGGCATGTTGCGATCTTTTTATGCAGCTTTCTGCTAGGCCACATCGGTAGAATTGTGTATCCCAGTTCCATTGCAGAATCACGAACTGTGGAAGAAGAGCACTCTCCGAAAATATGAAGCAGCTGGCTAGTCTTGCGCGTTACAGAAACTCTAACGCATAAACGTTTGGTGCCGTCTGTGTAGACTCCGGAAATTTGCATATGGGAACATCTGAAGACATCACCGCTTGTCTACATTCTCAGGTGGTCAATTGTGGAGTCTGATTTATCTTTCACCAGAAACAATTCGATAAGGTTTCGCACTGTGCCTCGCCAAGGCACACGGACAAGGAGCCAGGAGGTACAGCCGAGGTCATGCGAGGAGTAAATATCAACGGTGACAATATCGAAAGGTATATGACGGAGCACTTTGAGGCCAAAGTGGTGAAGGGACCGTACAGCTGCATGCTGAAGCATGGCGCAGAACCTTACCGGCGCACCCACATGCACTCAGCGAGGGAAGATACAGTAAGCAAAGCTTGAGCATTGCGTAAAGCACATCCTTCAGGAGGTGAGCGGGCCATTAAGGAGCGAACCTCGCCAAAGACTGCGTCGGCGTCTGTAATGCCGAATTCTGCCACACATTCAATATATTTCGAGCACGAAGTGAAGCACTCAATCGGTGCATTTGGCGTGGATTGTAGACATCGTTTTCAGACTGAGTTACTAGGCTGGCTGCTAACTTGCGGTTCAGGGTCATGCGTTAGGTAGTAGCTGTCTGCAGATGTGGCTGCAGACAAACGGTATGCTGAAATGAGCGTGTCTAGGCAACGGAGATTATATAACGGAGCAGGTTGAGGCCGAAGTGGTGACGGGCCTGTAGAGCTGCTGAATACTGAAGCATGGCGGAGAACACGCATCTTACCAACGTACGAACATGATGTGAAGTAAGAGTATGAAAGTATTGAGGATGGCGTAGAGCTCATTCTTCAGCAGGTGAGCTGGCAATTAAGGAGTGTTCCACGTAAGCGGCTTCCCCGGATGATGCAATGTTTCATCCATCCAAACGATCAATATAGTCGAAGCAAGAAGTGAAGCGTGCAATCGGTGCATTTGATCTGCATTGTAGACATTGTCTGCAAATTGCGTTACTTGCGTGGTTCCTCATTTGCTGTTTAGGGCCCTGAATTGGGCAGTATATTGTTCGTCGGCAAGCCGCATGCTGGGTTCACGCTGAAAGGTTGGCGAATGCGCAGTTCGGCTCAAAATGCTTGGAGGCATATGGTTCGCAACGGTTGCCTTCCATTCGAAACCCTTGCACCCCTTTCACTTCCGTATTTGACTGTTTGTACTATGAACTGGCTGTGTACGCGTCAGGACAGTAGGACATTTCTTCCGGCATAAGGGTCAGATGGTCAGTCTCACATCCTGCGAGGAATAACCAGTGCCTACGAAGCCGCTATTTGTCTCATTTTGGCTTTTGCGATTGGAAAACCATCAGTACTTGTAGGGATTGGGCTACAGTCGCTGTTTCCCGTCATTACATGCGTAACACTGGAGGTGGCGAACGAACCGAGCGGCATGAGCCGACGTCTCGCACTCACTTGGTGCGTTACTTCCATGTTATACCTATGTTTCAACCGTGCAACGCCATGACGAGAGCGACTACACACGAGTGCCGTGGATCCGTAGAAGTATGAACTGCACCTGAAGTGTGTTTTAGGGCCCAACACACCCCATTCGAAGACTGCGTAGTCAAGGCACCAGTCCAAAGCCTTTTGATGAAAGGGGTTACTCACAGATAGATATACGTTACCGAAGAACACTGGGATGCCCCAGAATGTAGGTGTTTGGCACATTGGCAAGAACAATAGCCAGACCTATGTGTCAGGAATGGTTGCCGATGACAATAAGCAGATTAACAGTGAGCAACCCGTACGACAACTGGATGAGCTACGAAGTTACGGAAGTGGGAGTGGCATACTGGTATATCTGCAGGCTCGGTTGGGAGAGGTTGCACATGGTATACAAAATGCCAGTTAGCTGGAAAAAGGCCGCACCAAGCTTGGGACAGAGGTAACAGGATATGTAGTGGCAGTAGCGTTACGGGCGATTGGAACTTTGAGGCACGACGGAATTGTGAACAATCATTTGTAGTGCACATTACTGCACAGTGGGATGTGGCGGTGTATAGTCGTCTCTGGGACTGAAAGATACTGCTGAAACCTCTTGAGAAGAAGCATTAAGTCGTCCCCTGACACATATCCCCAGCGCTAGCTATTCGCTTTGCCGTGCCAATCATAACTAAGCGGATCACCCAGAGCCAATATATACCCGGCTGTGCGGTATTCCTGAGACAGGTCGTGCTTTGCTTTGCTATTTGTATGTGTGCCTAAACCTGCCAAAATCTGTGCGAGTATGCCAACCGATGGAAGGCGGAATTTGGGGTATAGCTGACGAAGGCAGTACCACTTGGCATGATGCATACGCCGAACATAGATGATGCGTTCATGAGTTGTGGTGGCGCCTTTCCAGTACTCCAAACGATTTAGAATCGTGTCGTATAGCTGCAGGTTGTAGAATCGATGTATGAGCCTTTCACGGGAATGTATATGTATTGCAACACATTTATGTGCGCCCAGAATGCACGTTATTATGGCAATTAGCCATTTCCATTCGCGTGGGCGAGATGACGAAGAAGGCCAAAACGAACTCAGTAGCAGCTCTGGGAATTCACCCAACCTGGCGCAAGGCTCTATGAGAATAGGTATACCACCTGAGAGGTGGCAAAGCATGCATGAATTTATGTGGGTTGCTTGGAAGTGTTTGGCGAATCCGACGTGTAGCGGTAAACGCTAAGGAAACGATGGTGTTGAGGGAACACCATTGAACTGCAGGCAAGATGAACTGGAAAATAAATGCTACATGTAATCTGGTCAGGATTCCGGGTTGAAGAGCTCGTCGGCTGTTGCATAAACCTAACCTACAGCGTGGGGGACAGTGCAGCTGGAGTAGCTCGAAGCAACTCCTCTTTTCGCATATGCGATCGCGTGAAACAGCGCACATAAACAACCCAGAAAGTGCGCTTGTAGAACAAGCATGCACTTCAGTCTATTGAGCCATTTTGTTCCGCGTTGCTATGCAAATTTGCCGTTTGCCTCGCGAGTTTGGCACGCAGGTTTTCCCCATTGCCTAATACTCCTTGCTGCGTGCACTACTAGTCGTGAACAGCAGTATATATATATATATATATATATATATTATATATA
>NW_013564630.1:0-2500 GCF_000499605.1 Eimeria maxima | reverse complement strand
AGCAGCAGGAGTGCTGCGACCCCCGCAGCAGAACTTTACAAAAAGCCTCATCAAGAAAAGAAAAGGGCGTGCTGCAGCTGCTGCTACTGTTGTTGCTGCTGTTGCTGCTGCTGCTGCTGCTGCTGGTGCTGCTGCTGCTGCTGCTGCTGCTCCTGCGTTCGTGCGTTGTTGCTGCTCGTATTGTTGCTGCAGCAGCAAGGGCCCTTCTCCCTTCTTTCCTTTTCCTGTTATTTCTATTTAATATGAATGTACAACAACTTAAGACGCAGCAGCAGCAGCTACTGCCGTTGCTGCTGCTGCTGCTGCTGCCCACAGTGGGGCTGGGGCCCTGGGCCCCCGTGCAGGTTTAGAGTTAGCTAGGAAACGTAAACCCTAAACCCTAAACCCTAAACCCTAAACCCTTTATTTTATACTTTAAAGACTCAACTATAAACCCTAAACCCTAAAAATTCCCTAAACCCTAAACCCTTTTTATTGTCTTAACTTATACCCGCCAACGAGCACACAATGTCCGAGCAGCAGCAGCAGCAACAGCAGCAGCAGCAGCAACAGCAGCAGAATCAGGAGGAGCAGCAATGGTTGCCTATAGAAGGTACACCTGAGGTACTGAACCCTTATCTAGCAGCTCTAGGGGCCCCTTGCGTAGGGGCCCCCCAAGAAGGGGGGGCCCCCAAGGAGGCGGGGGCCCCCCAAGAAGGAGGGGCCCCCAAGGAGGCGGGGGCCCCCCTCCTCCTTGTAGAGGACGTACTAGCACTAGAGCCATGGGCAATAGATATGCTGAGGTGTACAGACACCGCAGCTTTGCTGCTGCTGTTCCCTATAACAGATAAGGAGGATAAGGAATGGGAACAGCAGCAGCAGCAGCAGCAGCAACTGCTGCAGCATATGCAGCAAGTGCAGCAGGAATATGATGAAGAATTAAAGAAAAATATATGGTTTGTTAAACAGGTAAACCCTAAACCCTAAACCCTAAACCCTAAACCCTAAACCCTTATTTTTATTCATAGAGCAGTCTCTTTTTCCCTTAACTGTATCTTTTTTTTTATATAAAATTAATTGTCTCCTTTTTATCTAATTACCTGTCTCCTTTTTATATATAATTATTAATTAATTGTCTCCTTTTTTTTTGTGTATATATACAGACAATACCTAATGCATGCGCTACTGTTGCATTGCTGCATGCAACAGCAAACATAAAAAGAGACAAATTCCCTCTTCCTCCTAATGGTCTCCTTTATCAATTCTTTAGTAAACCCTAAACCCTAAACCCTAAACCCTAATTACTAAATAATAGGCATAGTAGGTAGGGGGAGAAAAAAGGAAGAAAAAGGGAAGGGGGGAGGGTTTATATTTTTGTTAGGGTTTATATATATATGATTTAGGGTTTAGGGTTTAGGGTTTAGGGTTTAGGGTTTAGGGTTTAGGGTTTGTGTGTGTATAGAGGAGACATGGGATTTAGATCCTGCATCTCGTGGTGCAGCATTAGAGGGAAATAAGAAGTTAGCTGCTCTGCATCTGCAGCAGCAGCAGCAAGGAGAGACAGCAGCAGCAGCAGCAGCAAACACTAATCTACATTTTACCTGTCTCCTTCCTTGGCGAGGGTTTATCATTGAGCTTGATGGTAGAAAACATAAACCCTTAATTAGGGCAACTATTAAACCCTCACAAACTTTCCTTGAGGTATAAACCCTAAACCCTAAACCCTAATTACCTAAACCCTAAACCCTAAAACCCTAAACCCTAAACCCTAAACCCTAAAAAACTAAACCCTAAACCCTAAACCCTAAAACAGCATTGTATATATGAGGTTGTAATCATCGCTAATGGTTTCTTTTCTCTCTTTCTTCTTCTTCTGTTGCTGTTGCTGCTGCTCCTCCTCCTCGTGCTGCTGCTGTTGTTGTTGTTGTTGTTGTTGTTGCTGCTGCTGCTGCTGCTGCTGCTGCTGCTGCTGCTGCTGCAGGCAGCATTTGATACAATTAAGAAGCAATTTATTGAACCCTTAGGAGACGAATTACAATTTGCTGTTCTTTCTATTGGAGATATACGCTCTGCACGGGACTAAACCCTAAACCCTAAACCCTAAACCCTAAACCCTAGAAATTAAGGTATGATACAATAAGAGAGAGAAAGAGAAGAAAAGAGACATATTAATAAGTGTATCTTTATCTCCTTTTCCTGCTGTTGTCCCTTTGTCTCCTTTCTTTCTTCTTTTCTTCTCCTTATAGAGGAATAAAGGGTATTATAATTATATAATTATAAATGCATGCATCTAAACAGGTGCACGTACACCCAAAAAAGCCCCAAAATATAACACATAAATAACGCATGCAACAATTACTGCTGCCACCGCTGCTGTTGCTGCTGCTGCAGCAGCAGCAACAGCAGCAGCAACAACAACCGGTGCTAGGCACTGCCTAGCAGACAGTGTGTAGGTATGGCTGTATATACACCTGGTTTATATATAAACCCTTATATATAATATATATATATATATATATAT